>NC_143031.1:86255911-86260911 GCF_057628025.1 Oncorhynchus mykiss | reverse complement strand
CGCCTCCAGGCTCACCAATTGGCCACACTCAGTCACCTGATCCTCCACGCCGCCGCCCCCTGATTGGTCAATAGGAGCCTCATCTCTGTCGTCCCTGGTCACGTCCTCTCCTGCCACCTGGTTGGCTGGCTCAGAGACCTCGGAACCCTCCGTGGCCAACGAGGGCTGGGGGACGGGTGTGGGAGGCGGGAGAGCTGTGTGTGTGTCTTCTCCTGGGGGGTTGGCGTCGGTGTGGGAGGGGTCAGAGAGAGGAGCGGGGGGGAATATGGGAGGGTTGGAGTCAGACATGTTCATCTGGAGAGAGAGAGAGAGAGAGAGAGAGAGAGGGGGGAGGTTTATTTTTTAATAGTGACTGATTTAGCCCAGTAAAATCTGTGGTGTTTTCACTAGGAACCAAACGGGGCGGGACCTACCTGAAGTTGTCCAATAGAAACTAATTTTCGTTACAAAAACGCAACTGTTTGGACTAAATGACCACACCCCCAGTATTGCTGAACATTGACGTTTAACGATCAACTAAATGAGCCAGTGAAGATGAGAGAAGCAGAAACACAAGCTGTACTGTCTTCCCCGGTGCGTTCAACAGGAGGCAACGTTTCGTTACGTTCAAGATAGACATATACTATGTAGAACAAACATGACTCTCTTGCCATTGTAAAATCACGTCGGCTCTATTCATTAGAATTGCCATCTGCAATTGTTCCCGAAACGCTTTCCAAATGAACATGGCACCGCGGTTCACGCGACAGTTAGTTGTAAATTCCAATGGTTTTATTACCGCCATCTAGCGGTCACGTCATATCAACGCGACGACCACAGCACTGTTTTCCTTTTGGCTTTGACACAGCCAAGCAGAGTGACAGCAAATCTTTCAGTCTCAAAAAAAACATTAATAAATAACTATAATTTGAAATAAAAGTTAAGACACACGTATATCATGTATACTGCGATATGTTTGTGACATATGACACATAAATAACACAAATCATTCACTAGGTTTCACTTTTTACAAACACAGATTCTGCAACTATGTCAGTAGCAGGTTACTGTCACTAAGAGGGAAATAGAAAACCCTAATTGAATTACCACGCGGTTCGGTTCGGTTCGGTTTGGTATGGTATGTATGTATGGTAAATGACTGTGCATCTCACCGGTTAGTCTCGCTGCTGACAACTCGCTCCGCTAGACGCGCTCCTTCCGCCCCGCCACGTAGACAGGGATGCGCGTGTCGTCCGTCGGTGCCTATGGGAGGTGACGTCACCCCCCGGGAGCGCGTCAGAGAGGGAAGAGTTCGGGAGCGAGAGGTCCAACTCGGCGGAAAAAACGCGTCTCCCTCCAGCAGGTGGCGTTTTTGTCGTTGTTTCACCCATCAGGCATCAAGTCGTTTTTAATGTGTGGACGTCAATAAGAGTGTCGAATTTAATCAACAACGACAAAATGAATGGTTTATTTGCTACGTGACGTTTATTTTATATAATGTAAGTTTCGTAATGCTTTAAGTTGTTACGAATGTACCGGTATAAGTAGGACACGTCACATCCCGGCAACTTTGAGAATAAACACTTTATATATCGGAGATGTCTAGAGACGGTAAAGCATATTCATGATATGAGGCTAGGGCGTCTCTCAATTCAAAATCATTTCAATTTAAGGGCTTTATTGACATGGGAAACATATGTTAAACATTGTCAAAGCAAGTGAAGTAGATAATAAACTAAAGTGATATAAGCAATAAAAATTAACAGTAAACATTACACTCACAAAATAATAAAGACAATTATTGTTATCTAATTATTATTAGATATTTTGAACGCACTAAAAATAGCTCATATAAAATAGCTTGATTTCTGCAACACGTCATGCCGCGGCTCGTTGGTCTAGGGGTATGATTCTCGCTTAGGGTGCGAGAGGTCCCGGGTTCAAATCCCGGACGAGCCCTCGTTTTCGAAAGTGCCTATTTTTGTGTTAGTTTATTGTCACAGTGTCAATGAGATGTCGTGAAAAATGTATGTTGTCAAAATGATATAACCATCTAGTGTCACTACAAAACACCAGCACACTCCCTTACGTCTCTTAACACAATGCAGTTCGAAAAGATATAAGCTATTTACCAAATAAACTAAAGTAAAAAATTATAAAACATTATTGTTATTTTATTGTGTTTCTTTTTATAATGATTTTACGTTAGTTTATTTGGTAAATATTTTCTTAACTCCTCGAACTGCGCTGTTGGTTTAAGGGCTTGTCAGTAAACATTTCACGGTAAAGTTCAACAAGTCTTGTTGTATTCGGCGCATGTGACTAATAAAGTTCGATTTGATTTGAAAACGTATCACGTTCCACTGCTTACATTATCTACATAATATATATCCAATATATATATTTATATATATATTTTAAACGCGTCGTATCTCTTAATGTCTAAATGCAGAAAAAAAAGGGGAGAAACACACCGATATGAAACGTGTATCAATATATATGTTTATTGTGATTCGGATATTTGTGTTTGTAAAACATGACGCAACATTTGCTGTACAGAATAATGAGTTCACAGTTTGATATAGAAGGGTCAGAAGGCACACACTCCCATTTGAATGGACAACCCCGCATAAAATACAAGATAGAGTTGAATACAGATTCACAACCTTATATATATATAAAAAAAAATGTTTTATATAATTCATTGATTTAAAAAAAAAAAAAAAAAACATAAAATTATTTATCATCATGCTTTATAAAATACCTTTAATTGCCCATTTCAGTCTAATAATCATTTATAAAATATATTACAACAATTCATCATCATATTACATCTGCATAGTTAAAAAACCAAACGCAAACCAAACGTGTGTGTGTGTGTATAATCCTGCTATTAAATGAAAAAGGCAGATTACATTAATCCCAAAACAGTGATATTGGGTCAGTCTGATGTTTCCCTCTCCTCAGGGTTAATGGTTAAGGACTGTGGGATGGTAAACTGACCCTAGATCTGTGACTGTTTCCCTCTCCTCAGGGTTAAGGACTGTGGGATGGTAAACTGACCCTAGATCTGTGACTGTTTCCCTCTCCTCAGGGTTAATGGTTAAGGACTGTGGGATGGTAAACTGACCCTAGATCTGTGACTGTTTCCCTCTCCTCAGGGTTAATGGTTAAGGACTGTGGGATGGTAAAACTGACCCCAGATCTGTGACTGTTTCCCTCTCCTCAGGGTTAATGGTTAAGGACTGTGGGATGGTAAAACTGACCCCAGATCTGTGACTGTTTCCCTCTCATCAGGGTTAAGGACTGTGGGATGGTAAAACTGACCCCAGATCTGTGACTGTTTCCCTCTCCTCAGGGTTAAGGACTGTGGGATGGTAAAACTGACCCCAGATCTGTGACTGTTTCCCTCTCATCAGGGTTAATGGTTAAGGACTGTGGGACGCTAAAACTGACCCCAGATCTGTGACTGTTTCCCTCTCCTCAGGGTTAAGGACTGTGGGATGGTAAACTGACCCTAGATCTGTGACTGTTTCCCTCTCCTCAGGGTTAAGGACTGTGGGATGGTAAACTGACCCCAGATCTGTGACTGTTTCCCTCTCCTCAGGGTTAAGGACTGTGGGATGGTAAACTGACCCTAGATCTGTGACTGTTTCCCTCTCCTCAGGGTTAATGGTTAAGGACTGTGGGATGGTAAAACTGACCCCAGATCTGTGACTGTTTCCCTCTCCTCAGGGTTAAGGACTGTGGGATGGTAAACTGACCCTAGATCTGTGACTGTTTCCCTCTCCTCAGGGTTAATGGTTAAGGACTGTGGGATGGTAAAACTGATCCCAGATCTGTGACTTGTAACTTGAACTGAGTTTAATAATGTGTCAATCAATACATCAACGCATCATTCAACCAACCAACAAATTATTGATTGAATAATGAATGGATTTGAATGAGAATGTGCTGGTTGTCTGGTTCTGTGAATGGTTTTAAAGTGCTCTCTAGTTTTCTTTACTCTGCAGGCTCACTGGTCTCCACTAGACTCTCTGGTCTCCTCTGGTCTCCTCTAGTCTCCTCTAGTCTCCTCTGGTCTCCTCTAGTCTCCTCTGGTCTCCTCTAGTCTCCTCTGGTCTCCTCTGGTCTCCTCTAGTCTCCTCTAGTCTCCTCTAGTCTCCTCTGGTCTCCTCTGGTCTCCTCTAGTCTCCTCTGGTCTCCTCTGGTCTCCTCTAGTCTCCTCTAGTCTCCTCTGGTCTCCTCTAGTCGCCTCTAGTCGCCTCTAGTCGCCTCTAGTCGCCTCTAGTCGCCTCTAGTCGCCTCTAGTCGCCTCTAGTCGCCTCTAGCCCCCTCTTGGCCCCTCTGGCCCCCTCTGGCCCCCTCTGGCCCCCTCTGGCATCCTCTGGCCTCACTATATAGACTATGTACAATACAATCTGGTCACCAGAAGGTAACTTTCACAAGCAGTACGTTTATATGGCTGCGTTTACACAGGCAGCCCCAATTCTGATCTTTCGCCCAATTATTGGCCAAAGAGCAGATCTGATTGGTCAAAAGACGAATTAGTGCGGGTGAAAAAGATCAGAATTGGGCTGCCTGTGTAAACGGAGGACAAGACGATCTACCAACAACTCATCCCTGTTTGACACCTGGGCTCTTTTACCCTCTGAATATTAAAACCACGTCATACAATAACAAAACTATCAGACAATCACATCATATGATACCAAATGTAAAACCACTGTTGTTGACACACACACACTCACTCACTCACAGGATAGTGGAACTATGCCAGTCACTGCTGATAGCTAGTGTTAGATGGAGAGAGTCAGTGAGATGTCGTGATGTCATCACACAGACAGGACGTGGGGGGGGGGGGGGGGGGCATCAAACCTACCAAGATGGCCACCCATTGGGGTTTGAGTCTTGTTGTTGTTGTTGAGTTTTGTAAAGCAGGAAGTCACCCTGCTTCCTGCCGTATATGATGATGTCATATCGCCGAGTCCACTTTCAACCGGCTCAATGGAAGTATTTTA
>NC_143031.1:86235911-86248411 GCF_057628025.1 Oncorhynchus mykiss | reverse complement strand
TTCCTCAGAAGCGTTGGGATGCCGGGGGGGGGAGGGGGGGGGGCTGCCCTGGCAACCAGAGCGGGAAATATCACAAAGAGGAAGTAACATTCCTTAAACCCTCGTCTTTAGGTCACTGTCCTTAAACTATTCTCTCTCTCTCTCTCTCTCTCTAATTCTCTCTCTCTTTCTAATTCTCTCTCTCTCTCTAATTCTCTCTCTCTTTCTAATTCTCTCTCTCTTTCTAACTCTCTCTCTCTCCCTCCCTCTCTCCCTCCCTCCCGTAAAAAAACTAGGTAAGAAACCATTCTTCTCCTGTATGTAGTAGCAAGCTCTGCCTCTACTCACTCGCTATAGGCCTGTGGCGCGCTGATGACCGATGAGGTCATTTCCTGGTTGTATGAGTCGTGGGCATGCTCTGTTTTGATTAGCTTGTGGTGTGCGTCGCCTCTGAGCTCTGACTTCATGGAGGATTCTGGGTAGAAAAACACACACACACCAGTTAATACACGCACACACACAGAGAGAGAGAGAGAGAGAGAGAGAGAGAGAGAGAGAGAGAGAGAGAGAGAGAGAGCGAGCGAGAGAGACAGAGAGACAGAGAGAGAGAAAGAGAGAGAGAGAGAGAGCGAGAGAGAGAGAGACAGAGAGAGTGAGACAGAGAGAGAGAGAGAGAGAGAGAGAGAGAGCGAGAGAGACAGAGAGACGGAGAGACAGAGAGACAGAGATAAAGAGAGAGAAGAGAGAGAGAGACAGAGAGAGAGAGAGAGACAGAGAGAGACAGAGAGACGGAGAGACAGAGAGACAGAGAGACAGAGATAAAGAGAGAGAAGAGAGAGAGAGAGAGAGAGAGACAGAGAGAGACAGAGAGAGAGAGACAGAGAGACAGAGAGAGGAGAGAGAGAGAGAGACAGAGAGACAGAGAGACAGAGAGACAGAGAGAGGAGAGAGAGAGAGAGACAGAGAGACAGAGAGACAGAGAGAGGAGAGAGAGACAGAGAGACAGAGAGACAGAGATAAAGAGAGAGAAGAGAGAGAGAGACAGAGAGAGAGAGAGAGACAGAGAGAGACAGAGAGACAGAGAGACAGAGAGAGGAGAGAGAGACAGAGAGAGAGAGAGAGAGAGAGAGAGAGAGAGAGAGAGAGACACACACACACACGACAGTATTACCCAGGTAAAGACAGGGAGATTCAGGGATAACAGAGAAATATCCCACCTGTCTGATGTTGTGAGCTTCCTGCCGGCCTGTGATGGTGATGATGATGATGATGGTGGTGGTCGTCGCCAGCGACGGTTCGGTTGACCGCGATTGGCTGAGGCAGGTGCAGCGGGGAGGAGGGGTAGAGGATGGACAAGGGTTGTAGCATGACCTGGGACAGCATGACCCCTGAACCCTGGACGACCCCGGGGCCGGAGCCTAACAACACGGGGTAATGGAGGGAGGGGGAGGGCTGGGGGGAGGAACGACTGTACGGGGAGGAAGTGGAGGAACAGGAGGAAGGGGAGGAGGAGGAGGAGGAGGAGGAGGAGGGAGAGGGTCGTTTGCTGACCGACAAGTCGACTGGTTCGAGTTGTGTATTTGAGGTGGGGTTGGCGGACTGGGCGTGTGTGAGTGTGTGTGAGGGGGAGAAGGTGTGTGTGTGTGCGTATTGTGTGGGGTGGTAGGGATGAGGGGTGAAGATAACGCTGTTCACTACCGAGGGATAAGACTGATAGAGAGACTGATGGAAGGAAGGAGAGAAAGGAGGAGGAGAGAAGGAGAGGAGAGAGGGAGAGGAGGAGGAGGGAAGGAGAGGAGAGGAGAGGAGAGGAGGAGGGAGAGAGGAGGAGGAGAGGATGAGGGAAGGAGAGGAGAGGAGGAGGGAGAGAGGAGGAGGAGAGGAGAGGAGGAGGGAAGGAGAGGAGAGGAGGAGGGAAGGAGAGGAGAAGGAGGGAAGGAGAGGAGAGAGGGAGAGGAGAAGGAGGGAAGGAGAGGAGAGGAGGAGGGAGAGAGAGAGGAGAAGGAGGGAGGGAGGGAGGGAGGGAGAGGAGAAGGAGGGAAGGAGAGGAGAGAGGGAGGGAGGGAGGGAGAGAGAGAGAGGGAGAGGGAGAGAGAGAGAGGGAGAGAGAGAGGAGAAGGAGGGAAGGAGAGGAGAGAGGGAGGGAGGGAGGGAGGGAGGGAGGGAGGGAGGGAGGGAGGGAGGGAGGGAGGGAGGGAGGGAGGGAGGGAGAGAGAGATTGTATTTCATTTTCATTCTTTCAAACAAAAAACAAACAACAATACAAGCTACTGGTGTGTGTGTGTGTGATGGTGTCTGTGTGTGATGGTGTGTGTGTGTGTGTGTGTGTGATGGTGTGTGTGTGTGTGATGGTGTGTGTGTGTGATGGTGTCTGTGTGTGATGGTGTGTGTGTGTGTGTGATGGTGTGTGTGTGTGTGTGTGATGGTGTGTGTGTGATGGTGTGTGTGTGTGTGATGGTGTGTGTGTGTGTGTGTGATGGTGTGTATGTGTGTGATGGTGTGTGTGTGTGATGGTGTCTGTGTGTGATGGTGTGTGTGTGTGTGTGTGTGAGGGTGTGTGTGTGTGTGATGGTGTGTGTGTGTGTGATGGTGTGTGTGTGTGTGTGATGGTGTGTGTGTGTGTGTGATGGTGTGTGTGTGTGTGTTATGGTGTGTGTGTGTGTGTGTGATGGTGTGTGTGTGTGTGATGGTGTGTGTGTGTGTGTGTGATGGTGTGTGTGTGTGTGATGGTGTGTGTGTGTGTGATGGTGTGTGTGTGTGTGTGATGGTGTGTGTGTGTGTGTGATGGTGTGTGTGTGTGTGTGTGATGGTGTGTGTGTGTGTGTGTGATGGTGTGTGTGTGTGTGTGATGGTGTGTGTGTGTGTGATGGTGTGTGTGTGTGTGATGGTGTGTGTGTGTGTGTGATGGTGTGTGTGTGTGTGATGGTGTGTGTGTGTGTACCAATTGTATGCAAATGTCCATCATGAAGCATTTCTCAAGAAAGATGTGGAAACCAGTCAGTCTAGATGTGTGTGTGTGTGTGTGTGTGTGTGTGTGTGTGTGTGTGTGTGTGTGTGTGAGATCTACTGTATGCCTAGAGAGTAGTAAACATGTGCAGTAAAATGGTTGGATGGAAACACACACCATCACAACCACACACCATCACACCCACACACCACGACACCCACACACAATCACACCCACACACCACAACACCCACACACCACGACACCCACACACCATCACACCCACACACCATCACACCCACACACCACGACACCCACACACAATCACACCCACACACCACAACACCCACACACCACGACACCCACACACCACGACACCCACACACCCACACACCACGACACCCACACACCATCACACCCACACAGCCACACACCACGACACCCACACACAATCACACCCACACACCACAACACCCACACACCATCACACCCACACACCATGACACCCACACAGGGCGTGAGTTGGGGTGGGTTGTCTATGTTCTTTGTTCTATGTACACACACACACACCATCACACACACACACACCATCACACACACACACACACCATCACACACACACACACACCATCACACCCACACACCATCACACCATCACACCCACACATCATCACATCATCACACCCAGACACCATCACACCATCACACCATCGCACCATCACACCCACACACCATCACACCCACACACCACGACACCCACACACCATCACACCACACCACAACACCCACACACCACCACACCCACACACCACGACACCCACACACCATCACACCCACACACCATGACACCCACACACCACGACACCCACACACCCACACACCACGACACCCACACACAATCACACCCACACAGCCACACACCACGACACCCACACACCATCACACCCACACACCACGACACCCACACACAATCACACCCACACACCATGACACCCACACACCATGACACCCACACAGGGCGTGAGTTGGGGTGGGTTGTCTATGTTCTATGTTATATTTTCTACGTATTTGGCCTGGTGTGGTTCTCAATCAGAGGCAGCTGTCGTTCGTTGTCTCTGATTGAGAATCATACTTAGGTAGCCTTTTCCCACCTGTGTTTTGTGGGTGATTTTTTTCTGTCTAGTGTTTTCTGCACCTTTCAGGACTGTTTCGGTTTCATTTCATTCTCTTTGTTATTTTGTTTAGTGTTCGGAGTTTAAATAAATATCATCATGAACACGTACCACGCTGCATATTGGTCCGATCCTTCCTACTCCTCCTCAGATGAAGAGGACAGCCGTTACAGAATCACCCACCACAACCGGACCAAGCAGCGTGGTACCCAGGAGCAGAGGGTTCTGGAGTCCTGGACAATGGAGGAGATTTTAGACGGCAAGGGACCCCGGGCACAGGCTGGGGAATATCGCTGCCCCAGGGAAGAGCTGGAGGCAGCCAAAGCAGAGCGGTGGCATTTTGAGGAGTTGGCACGGCAGCGCAACAGGGACGAGAGACAGCCCCAAAAATGTCTTGGGGGGGCACACGGGGAGTGTGGCTAATTCTGGTAGGAGACCTGAGCCAACTCCCTGTGCTTACCATGGAGAGAGGTGGACCGGGCAGGCACCGTGTTATGCCGTGAGGCGCACGGTGTCCCCAGTGCGCAGGCATAGCCCGGTGCGCTACATCGCAGCTCCTCGTATCGGCCGGGCTAGAGTGGGCTTTGAGCCAGGAGCTATGAAGCCGGCTCAGCGCATCTGGTCTCCGGTGCGTCTCCTCGGCCCGGGTTTCATGGCACCAGCCCTGTCCACGGTGCACCAGCACAGCCCAGTGCAGTCTGTTCCAACACCGCCAAATTTGCCGGGCTACAGGGAGTATCCAGCCAGGACAGGTTGTGCAGGCTCGGTGCTCGAGACCTCCAGTGCGCCTCCAAGGTCCGGTCCATCCGGTGCCTCCTCCACACACCAGGCCTCCTGTGGCAGCCCCCTTACCAGGCTGTCTCTCCGTCTCCTCCCTCCAGGTGCTCCCACCTGTCCAGCGCTTCCAGAGTCTCCCTCCTGTCCTGAGCTGCCAGAGCCTCCCGTCTGTCCAGAGCCTCCCGTCTGTCCAGAGCCGCCCGTCTGTCCTGAGCTGCCCGTCTGTCCTGAGCTGCCAGATCCGCCCGTCTGTCCAGAGCCGCCCGTCTGTCCTGAGCTGCCGGGGCCGCCCGTCTGTCCAGAGCCGCCCATCTGTCCTGAGCTGCCCGTCTGTCCGGCGCTGCCAGATCCGCCCGTCTGTCCAGAGCCGCCCGTCTGTCCTGAGCTGCCCGTCTGTTCTGAGCTGCCCGTCTGTCCTGAGCTGCCCGTCTGTCCTGAGCTGCCAGAGCAGCCCGTCTGTCCTGAGCTGCCCGTCTGTCCTGAGCTGCCAGAGCAGCCCGTCTGTCCTGAGCTGCCCGTCTGTCCTGAGCTGCCAGAGCGGCCCGTCTGTCCTGAGCTGCCAGAGCCGCCCGTCTGTCCTGAGCCGCCAGTCTGTCCTGAGCCGCCCGTCTGTCCTGAGCTGCCAGAGCCACCCGTCTGTCCTGAGCTGCCAGAGCCGCTCGTCTGTCCTGAGCTGGCAGAGCCGCCCGTCTGTCCTGAGCCGCCAGTCTGTCCTGAGCCGCCAGTCTGTCCGGTGCTGCCGGAATCTCCCGTCCATTCGGGACCCGCGGCAAGGGCCGAGACTATGGTGGAGTGGGGTCCACGCCCCGCATGAGAGCCGCCACCGCGGACAGACGCCCACCCAGACCCTCCCCTATAGGTTCAGGTTTTGCGGCCGGAGTCCGCACCTTTGGGGGGGGTGGGGGGGGTACTGTCACGTTCTGACCTTAGTTCCTTTGTTATGTCTTTGTTTTAGTTTGGTCAGGGCGTGAGTTGGGGTGGGTAGTCTATGTTCTTTTTTCTATGTTGCGTTTATGTGTTTGGCCTGGTATGGTTCTCAATCAGAGGCAGGTGTCGTTCGTTGTCTCTGATTGAGAATCATACTTAGGTAGCCTTTTCCCACCTGTGGGTTGTGGGTGATTTTTTTTCTGTCTAGTGTTTTCTGCACCTTTCAGGACTGTTTCGGTTTTCGTTTATTTTCACGTTGTTATTTTGTATTCTCAGTGTTCAGTAAAATAAACATCATGAACACATACCACGCTGCGCATTGGTCCCACATTTCATACTCCTCGTCAGAGGAGGACGAAGAATACCGTTACACACACACCCTCACACACACCATCACACACACACACCCTCACACACACCCTCACACCCACACACCCTCACACACACCCTCACACCATCACACCCACACACACACCCTCACACCATCACACCCACACACACACCATCACACCCTCACACACACCATCACACCCACACCATCACACCCTCACACACACCATCACACCCTCGCACACACCATCACACCCACACACACACCATCACACCCTCACACCCTCACACACACCATCACACCCTCACACACACCATCACACCCACACCCACACACACACCATCACACCCACACACCCTCACACACACCATCACACCCTCACACACACCATCACACCCTCACACACACCATCACACCCTCACACACACCATCACACCCTCACACACACCATCACACCCTCACACCCTCACACACACCATCACACCCTCACACACACCATCACACCCACACACCCTCACACACACCATCACAGCCAAAAACCCTCACACACACCATCACACCCTCACACACACCATCACACCCTCACACACACCATCACACCCACACACCCTCACACACACCATCACACCCACACACCATCACACACACCATCACAGCCAAAAACCCTCACACACACACCATCACACCCACACACCATCACACCCACACACCCTCACACACACCATCACACCCTCACACACACCATCACACCCTCACACACACCATCACAGCCAAAAACCCTCACACACACCCCCACACCATCACACACACCATCACACCCTCACACACCATCACACCCACACACCCACACACCCTCATCACACCCACACACCCACACCCTCACACCCACACACACACACCATCACACCCACACACACTCACACCCACACACCCACACCTCCAGTCTCACCGTCTCCATGTCTGTCTTCAGTGGAAAGTCATACACCATCATGACTGCAGCCAGACCTGTAGAGAGAGAGACATGATATAATGATTAATAGACAGACCTGTAGAGAGAGAGACATGATAGAATGATTACTAGCCAGACCTGTAGAGAGAGAGACATGATAGAATGATTACTAGACAGACCTGTAGAGAGAGAGACATGATAGAATGATTACTAGACAGACCTGTAGAGAGAGAGAGACATGATAGAATGATTACTAGACAGACCTGTAGAGAGAGAGAGACATGATATAATGATTACTAGACAGACCTGTAGAGAGAGAGACAGGATATAATGCTACTACTGCTAGTAATACTACTACTACTGCTAGTAATACTACTACTACTGCTAGTAATACTACTGCTAGTACTTCTACTACTGCTGATAATACTACTACTAGTGCTGCTAATACTACTACAACTGCTGTTAATACTACTACTACTGCTAATACTACTACTGCTAGTACTACTACTGCTAATGCTGCTACTGCTAATACTACTACTGCTAATGCTACTACTACTGCTGCTAATGCTATTACTACTACTACTGCTGCTAATACTACTACTACTACTACTACTACTGCTGCTAATACTACTACTGCTACTACTGCTGCTAATACTGCTACTACTACTACTACTACTACTGCTGCTACTACTACTACTACTACTACTACTACTACTACTGCTACTACTACTACTACTACTGCTGCTAATACTACTACTGCTACTACTGCTGCTAATACTGCTACTACTACTACTACTACTACTGCTGCTACTACTACTGCTAATACTACTACTACTATTACTACTACTGCTACTACTACTGCTGCTAATACTACTGCTGCTACTGCTGATACTACTACTGCTGCTACTACTAATGCTAATGCTACTACTGCTAATACTACTGCTACTACTACTGCTGCTAATACTAGTACTACTACTACTGCTGCTAATACTACTACTACTGCTGCTAAAACTACTACTACTAATACTACCACTGCTGCTAATACTACTGCTGCTGCTAATACTACTACTGCTGCTAATACTACTACTGCTGCTGCTAATACTACTACTGCTGCTAATACTACTACTGCTGCTAATACTACTGCTGCTGCTAATACTACTACTGCTGCTAATACTACTACTGCTGCTAATACTACTGCTGCTGCTAATACTACTACTGCTGCTACTACTACTGCTGCTAATACTACTACTACTGCTGCTAATACTACTACTGCTGCTAATACTACTGCTGCTGCTAATACTACTACTGCTGCTAATACTACTACTGCTGCTGCTAATACTACTACTGCTGCTAATACTACTACTGCTGCTGCTAATACTACTACTGCTGCTGCTAATACTACTACTGCTGCTAATACTACTGCTGCTGCTAATACTACTGCTGCTGCTAATACTACTACTGCTGCTAATACTACTACTGCTGCTAATACTACTACTGCTGCTAATACTACCATGGTTACTGCTGCTACTACTACTGCTGCTGCTAATACTACTACTGCTGCTAATACTACTACTGCTGCTAATACTACCATGGTTACTGCTGCTACTACTACTGCTGCTGCTAATACTACTACTGCTGCTAATACTACTACTGCTGCTGCTAATACTACTGCTGCTGCTAATACTACTACTGCTGCTAATACTACTACTGCTGCTGCTAATACTACTGCTGCTGCTAATACTACTGCTGCTGCTAATACTACTACTGCTGCTAATACTACTACTACTGCTGCTAATACTACTACTGCTGCTAATACTACTACTACTGCTGCTGCTAATACTACTACTGCTGCTAATACTACTACTGCTGCTAATACTACTACTGCTGCTAATACTACTACTGCTGCTGCTAATACTACTGCTGCTGCTAATACTACTGCTGCTGCTAGTACTACTACTGCTGCTAATACTACTGCTGCTGCTAATACTACTACTGCTGCTAATACTACTACTACTGCTGCTAATACTACTGCTGCTGCTGCTAATACTACTGCTGCTGCTAATACTACTGCTGCTGCTAATACTACTACTGCTGCTAATACTGCTACTGCTGCTAATTCTACTGCTGCTGCTAATACTACTACTGCTGCTAATACTACTAGTGCTGCTAATACTACTACTGCTGCTAATACTACTACTGCTGCTGCTAATACTACTGCTGCTGCTAATACTACTACTGCTGCTAATACTACTGCTGCTGCTAATACTACTACTGCTGCTAATACTACTACTGCTGCTGCTAATACTACTACTGCTGCTGCTAATACTACTACTGCTGCTAATACTACTGCTGCTGCTAATACTACTACTGCTGCTAATACTACTGCTGCTGCTAATACTACTACTGCTGCTAATACTACTACTGCTGCTGCTAATACTACTACTGCTGCTGCTAATACTACTACTGCTGCTAATACTACTGCTGCTGCTAATACTACTGCTGCTGCTAATACTACTACTGCTGCTAATACTACTACTGCTGCTAATACTACTACTGCTGCTAATACTACCATGGTTACTGCTGCTACTACTACTGCTGCTGCTAATACTACTACTGCTGCTAATACTACTACTTCTGCTAATACTACTACTGCTGCTGCTAATACTACTACTGCTGCTAATACTACTGCTGCTGCTAATACTACTGCTGCTGCTAATACTACTGCTGCTGCTAATACTACTGCTGCTGCTAATACTACTACTGCTGCTAATACTACTACTGCTGCTGCTAATACTACTACTGCTGCTAATACTACTACTGCTGCTAATACTACTACTGCTGCTAATACTACTACTGCTGCTAATACTACTACTGCTGCTAATACTACTACTGCTGCTGCTAATACTACTACTGCTGCTAATACTACTACTGCTGCTAATACTACTACTGCTGCTAATACTACTACTGCTGCTAATACTACTACCGCTGCTAATACTACTACTGCTGCTAATACTACTACTGCTGCTAATACTACTACCGCTGCTAATACTACTACTGCTGCTAATACTACTACTGCTGCTAATACTACTGCTGCTGCTAATACTACTACTGCTGCTAATACTACTGCTGCTGCTAATACTACTACTGCTGCTAATACTACTACTGCTGCTGCTAATACTACTACTGCTGCTAATACTACTACTGCTGCTGCTAATACTACTACTGCTGCTAATACTACTGCTGCTGCTAATACTACTACTGCTGCTAATACTACTACTGCTGCTAATACTACTACTGCTGCTAATACTACTGCTGCTGCTAATACTACTACTGCTGCTAATACTACTACTGCTGCTGCTAATACTACTACTGCTGCTAATACTACTACTGCTGCTAATACTACTGCTGCTGCTAATACTACTACTGCTGCTAATACTACTACTGCTGCTAATACTACTGCTGCTGCTAATACTACTACTGCTGCTACTACTACTGCTGCTAATACTACTACTACTGCTGCTAATACTACTACTGCTGCTAATACTACTACTGCTGCTGCTAATACTACTACTGCTGCTAATACTACTACTGCTGCTGCTAATACTACTACTGCTGCTGCTAATACTACTACTGCTGCTAATACTACTGCTGCTGCTAATACTACTGCTGCTGCTAATACTACTACTGCTGATAATACTACTACTGCTGCTAATACTACTACTGCTGCTAATACTACCATGGTTACTGCTGCTACTACTACTGCTGCTGCTAATACTACTACTGCTGCTAATACTACTACTTCTGCTAATACTACTACTGCTGCTGCTAATACTACTACTGCTGCTAATACTACTACTGCTGCTAATACTACTGCTGCTGCTAATACTACTGCTGCTGCTAATACTACTGCTGCTGCTAATACTACTACTGCTGCTAATACTACTACTGCTGCTGCTAATACTACTACTGCTGCTAATACTACTACTGCTGCTAATACTACTACTGCTGCTAATACTACTACTGCTGCTAATACTACTACTGCTGCTGCTAATACTACTACTGCTGCTAATACTACTACTGCTGCTAATAATACTACTGCTGCTAATATTACTACTGCTGCTAATACTACTACTGCTTATATACTACTGCTGCTGCTAATACTACTACCGCTGCTAATACTACTACTGCTGCTAATACTACTACTGCTGCTAATACTACTGCTGCTGCTAATACTACTACTGCTGCTAATACTACTGCTGCTGCTAATACTACTACTGCTGCTAATACTACTACTGCTGCTGCTAATACTACTACTGCTGCTAATACTACTACTGCTGCTAATACTACTACTGCTGCTGCTAATACTACTACTGCTGCTAATACTACTACTGCTGCTAATACTACTACTGCTGCTGCTAATACTACTACTGCTGCTAATACTACTACTGCTGCTAATACTACTACTGCTGCTAATACTACTGCTGCTGCTAATACTACTACTGCTGCTAATACTACTACTGCTGCTAATACTACTGCTGCTGCTAATACTACTACTGCTGCTACTACTACTGCTGCTAATACTACTACTACTGCTGCTAATACTACTACTGCTGCTAATACTACTGCTGCTGCTAATACTACTACTGCTGCTAATACTACTACTGCTGCTGCTAATACTACTACTGCTGCTAATACTACTGCTGCTGCTAATACTACTGCTGCTAATACTACTACTGCTGCTAATACTACTACTGCTGCTGCTAATACTACTACTGCTTCTAATACTACTGCTGCTGCTAATACTACTACTGCTGCTAATACTACTACTGCTGCTGCTAATACTACTACTGCTGCTAATACTACTACTGCTGCTAATACTACTGCTGCTGCTAATACTACTACTGCTGCTAATACTACTACTGCTGCTAATACTACTGCTGCTGCTAATACTACTACTGCTGCTACTACTACTGCTGCTAATACTACTACTACTGCTGCTAATACTACTACTGCTGCTAATACTACTGCTGCTGCTAATACTACTACTGCTGCTAATACTACTACTGCTGCTGCTAATACTACTACTGCTGCTAATACTACTGCTGCTGCTAATACTACTGCTGCTAATACTACTACTGCTGCTAATACTACTACTACTGCTGCTAATACTACTACTGCTGCTAATACTACTGCTGCTGCTAATACTACTACTGCTGCTAATACTACTACTGCTGCTGCTAATACTACTACTGCTGCTAATACTACTACTGCTGCTAATACTACTACTGCTGCTAATACTACTGCTGCTGCTAATACGACTACTGCTGCTAATACTACTGCTGCTGCTAATACTACTACTGCTGCTAATACTACTACTACTGCTGCTAATACTACTGCTGCTGCTAATACTACTACTACT
>NC_143031.1:86188411-86218411 GCF_057628025.1 Oncorhynchus mykiss | reverse complement strand
AACATCCCTGGTCATCCCTAGTGCCTCTGATCTGGAGGACTCACTAAACAGAGAACATCCCTGGTCATCCCTACTGCCTCTGATCTGGAGGACTCACTAAACAGAGAACATCCCTGGTCCATCCCTACAGCCTCTGATCTGGAGGACTCACTAAACAGAGAACATCCCTGGTCATCCCTACTGACTCTGATCTGGAGGACTCACTAAACAGAGAACATCCCTGGTCATCCCTACTGCCTCTGATCTGGAGGACTCACTAAACAGAGAACATCCCTGGTCATCCCTATTGCCTCTGATCTGGTGGACTCACTAAACAGAGAACATCCCTGGTCATCCCTACTGCCTCTGATCTGGAGGACTCACTAAACAGAGAACATCCCTGGTCATCCCTACTGCCTCTGATCTGGTGGACTCACTAAACAGAGAACATCCCTGGTCATCCCTCCTGCCTCTGATCTGGAGGACTCACTAAACAGAGAACATCCCTGGTCATCTACTGCCTCTGATCTGGAGGACTCACTAAACAGAGAACATCCCTGGTCATCCCTAGTCATCCCTACTGACTCTGATCTGGTGGACTCACTAAACAGAGAACATCCCTGGTCATCCCTGGTCCTCCCTACTGACTCTGATCTGGAGGACTCACTAAACAGAGAACATCCCTGGTCATCCCTACTGCCTCTGATCTGGTGGACTCACTAAACAGAGAACATCCCTGGTCATCCCTACTGCCTCTGATCTGGAGGACTCACTAAACAGAGAACATCCCTGGTCGTCCCTACTGCCTCTGATCTGGTGGACTCACTAAACAGAGAACATCCCTGGTCGTCCCTACTGCCTCTGATCTGGAGGACTCACTAAACAGAGAACATCCCTGGTCGTCCCTACTGCCTCTGATCTGGAGGACTCACTAAACAGAGAACATCCCTGGTCATCCCTACTGCCTCTGATCTGGAGGACTCACTAAACAGAGAACATCCCTGGTCATCTCTACTGCCTCTGATCTGGAGGACTCACTAAACAGAGAACATCCCTGGTCATCCCTACTGCCTCTGATCTGGTGGACTCACTAAACAGAGAACATCCCTGGTCATCCCTACTGCCTCTGATCTGGAGGACTCACTAAACAGAGAACATCCCTGGTCATCCCTACTGCCTCTGATCTGGAGGACTCACTAAACAGAGAACATCCCTGGTCATCCCTACTACCTCTGATCTGGAGGACTCACTAAACAGAGAACATCCCTGGTCATCCCTACTGCCTCTGATCTGGAGGACTCACTAAACAGAGAACATCCCTGGTCATCCTTACTACCTCTGATCTGGAGGACTCACTAAACAGAGAACATCCCTGGTCCATCCCTACTGCCTCTGGTCTGGAGGACTCACTAAACAGAGAACATCCCTGGTCATCCCTACTGCCTCTGGTCTGGAGGACTCACTAAACAGAGAACATCCCTGGTCATCCCTACTGCCTCTGATCTGGAGGACTCACTAAACAGAAAACATCCCTGGTCATCCCTACTGCCTCTGATCTGGAGGACTCACTAAACAGAGAACATCCCTGGTCCATCCCTACTGCCTCTGATCTGGAGGACTCACTAAACAGAGAACATCCCTGGTCATCCCTACTGCCTCTGATCTGGAGGACTCACTAAACAGAGAACATCCCTGGTCCATCCCTATTGACTCTGATCTGGAGGACTCACTAAACAGAGAACATCCCTGGTCATCCCTATTGACTCTGATCTGGAGGACTCACTAAACAGAGAACATCCCTGGTCATCCCTACTGCCTCTGATCTGGAGGACTCACTAAACAGAGAACATCCCTGGTCCATCCCTACTGCCTCTGGTCTGGAGGACTCACTAAACAGAGAACATCCCTGGTCCATCCCTACTGACTCTGATCTGGAGGACTCACTAAACACACCTGCTTTTTTTGTAAATTATGTCTGAGTGTTGGAGTGTAGCCCCTGAGTAAACTTTTTTTTTTTTAAACAACAATAAAATTGTGCCATCTGGTTTGCTTAATATATAAGGATTTATTTAATTATTCATACTTTTACTTTTGATTCTTAAGGATATTTAAAACCAAATGCTTTTACTCAAGTAGCATTTTACTGGGTGACTTTTACTCAAGTAGCATTTTACTGGGTGACTTTTACTCGAGTCATTTTCTATTAAGGTATCTTTACTTTTACTCAAGTATGACAGTTGAGTACGTTTTCCACCACACACACACACACACACACACACACAGGCAGTAATGTTAAAGGACACCTACTGTTTGTGTGTGTGTGTGTGTGTGTCCAAATGGCCCACTCGATCACGGACATAACACTAGACTATGTTACATGAATTAGACTGATGCCTGATTTACACGTTGTGTTGACGAGGCGCTTCGATCATGTCAATCATCACACAAGTAACACAGTTCGTATGACAAGACTATAACAAGATTATACCAATCACCAATTTATTAACCAGCTATCTAACATAAAGTACAAGCCAATCACCAATGTTTAATCAGTAAACATAAATAACATTGTAGCCTAAATGGTTTCAGTGTTTAGATTTCAGTCAAAAAAACAGAAAAAAAACTTACTTTACAATGGAGAATATTGTGTGTTTATTCGTGAATTATTCCCGTTGTTTAAATCTCTTAGTAAACTGTCTCCGTGCGTAAGGTAAAAAATTAAAATTAAAAATAAATAAATCCGTTTTAAATTCCGTTCTGTGTTAAAAAAAAGTGTCGCAGTCGAAAGTAACAAAACCGTGTCACACGTATTGGTCAACCGATCGCCGTTTGGAAAAACAACAAAAACTCCGAATGACAGATAAAGTCGGGACTGGCACGGAAACAAAACTTCCCCCGGTTACGAAATTCTTCTTCTTCTCCTCTATTTCTCCGGAGACACAGCGAGTGCGTTGTTGAGCGTGTCACATGACCGCGGGCGTAGGGCGGGACTGGAGTGGGTTCGCAGGGGAGACGAGGGGTGGGGTCGGGTCCGGTCGGCTCGGCTCGGGCGGGGTGGTGTGCGCCTTTTATTATTAACAGAGAAGAGAAGAGGAAACTTTGGGCGTGACGCGGGCGTCAGCTCGAGAGCAGGACGTGTGACGTGACACACAAGGAACTAAAAACAGAGAGGGAGAGAGGCGGTCACGAAGAACAATTGCATAACATGAATTAGATTATAGCCTAGAATATATATATATATATATATATATATATATATATATATTTGGCCTACAGTTCTTTCGATGTATGTATACAATTACAATGGATAATAATAGCAGAACACACATATTTTGTGGCCTAAATTGTACTACACGATTACAAACACCAAGCCAGGCTACCACACCCTGTCAGAAGAAAGAAATGCAGATAGTAACTGACACACCCCCCCCCCCCCCCCCTCTCTCTCTCTCTCTCTCTCTCTCTCTCTCTCTCTCTCTCTCTCTCAATACAAGGGCTTTATTGGCATGGAAAAACGTATGTTTACATCGCCAACAGCAAGTAAAATAGATAAAACAAAAGTGAAATTAAACAATGTAAAGTAAACATTACACTTACAAAAGTTACAAAAAATAATTAAGACATTTCAAATGTCATATTATTTCTCTCTCTCAATTTAGATTTAGGAAAACATGTGTTTACATTGCCTGTGGTGGAAAAAGTACCAATAGTCATGGAGTGGCAAGGTAGCCTAGTGGTTAGAGCGTTGGACTAGTGACCGGAAGGTTGCAAGTTCAAATCCCCGAGCTGACAAGGTTGTTCTGTTGTTCTGCCCCTGAACAGGCAGTTAACCCACTGTTCCTAGGCCGTCATTGAAAATAAGAATGTGTTCTTAACTGACTTGTCCTCGTTAAATAAAGATAAAGTTTAATAATCAGTAACAACATTTCAAATATTATATTACAGATATATACAAATGGTTAAAGTACAAAAGGGAAAATACATAAATATGGGTTGTATTTACAATGTTGTTTGTTCTTCACTGGTTGCCCTTATAATTGTGGCAACAGGTCACACATATTGTAGCTGTGATTGGACAATGTTTTTTCACCTAATAGAGTTGAACAAAATGTGATCATTTTTTTGAATTCTTTGTGGATCTGTGTAATCTGAGGGAAATATGTCTCTCTAATATGGTCATACATTTGGGCAGGAGGTTAGGAAGTGCAGCTCAGTTTCCACCTCATTTTGTGGGCAGTGAGCACATAGCCTGTCTTCTCTTGAGAGCCATGTCTGTCTACGGTGGCCTTTCTCAATAGTGGGCAGTGAGCACATAGCCTGTCTTCTCTTGAGAGCCATGTCTGCCTGCGGTGGCCTTTCTCAATAGCAAGGCTATGCTCACTGAATCTGTACATAGTCAAAGCTTTCCTTAATTTTGGGTCAGTCACAGCGGTCAGGTATTCTGCCACTGTGTACTCTCTGTTTAGGGACAAATAACATTCTAGTTTGCTCTGTTTTTTTGTTAATTCTTTCCAATGTGTCAAGTAATTATCTTTTTGTTTTCTCATGATTTGGTTGGGTCTAATTGTGCTGCTGTCCTGAGGCTCGGTAGGGTGTGTTTGTGAACATAGCCCCAGGACCAGCTTGCTTAGGGGACTCTTCTCCAAGTTCATCTCGCTGTAGGTGATGGCTTTGTTATGGAAGGTTTGTGAATCGCTTCCTTTTAGGTGGTCGGCTCTTTTCTGGATTTTAATAATTCAGTCAGAAAGTTCAAGCTTGGTCGCAAATGGGTCTTCCAAATGGACAATGACCCCAAGCATACTTCCAAAGTTGTGGCAAAATGGCTTAAGGACAACAAAGTCAAGGTATTGGAGTGGCCATCACAAAGCCCTGACCTCAATCCTATAGAACATTTGTGGGCAGAACTGAAAAAAGCAAGGAGGCCTACAAACCTGACTCAGTTACACCAGCTCTGTCAGGAGGATTGGGCCAAAATTCACCCAACTTATTGTGGGAAGCTTGTGGAAGGCTACCAGAAACCTTCGACCCAAGTTAAACAATTTAAAGGCAAAGCTATCGAATACTAATTGAGTGTAAAACTTCTGACCCACTGGGAATGTGATGACATTTCATTATTCTGATATTTCACTTTCTTAAAATAAAGTGGTGATCTTAACTGACCTAAAACAGGGAATTTTTTTTACTGAAAAAACTGAGTTTAAAATGTATTTGGCTAAGGTGTATGTAAACTTCAGACTTCAACTGTAGGTGCTGCTGTAGGCCCTCCTTGGTTGGGGACAGATCTAGGTGCTTCTGTAGGTCCTCCTTGGTTGGGGACAGATCTAGGTGCTGCTGTAGGCCCTCCTTGGTTGGGGACAGATCTAGGTGCTGCTGTAGGCCCTCCTTGGTTGGGGACAGATCTAGGTGCTGCTGTAGGCCCTCCTTGGTTGGGGACAGATCTAGGTGCTGCTGTAGGTCCTCCTTGGTTGGGGACAGATCTAGGTGCTGCTGTAGGCCCTCCTTGGTTGGGGACAGATCTAGGTGCTGCTGTAGGCCCTCCTTGGTTGGGGACAGATCTAGGTGCTGCTGTAGGCCCTCCTTGGTTGGGGACAGATCTAGGTGCTGCTGTAGGTCCTCCTTGGTTGGGGACAGATCTAGGTGCTGCTGTAGGCCCTCCTTGGTTGGGGACAGATCTAGGTGCTGCTGTAGGCCCTCCTTGGTTGGGGACAGAAGCACCAGATCATCAGCAAACAGTAGACATTTGACTTCAGATTCTAGTAGGGGTTGAGGCCGGGTGCTGCAGACTGTTCTAGTACCCTCGCCAATTCGTTGATATATATATATATATATATATATATATATTAGGGTGTACGCTGGGAGTCGAGAAGCAAGTACAGGGAGTGACTTTAATAATAAATAACACGAGGAACAAAACATGAAACACGAAACAACAACGCCTGAGGAAAGAACCAAAAGGGAGTGACAGATATAGGGAAGGTTAATCAGGCAGGTGAGACCAGGTGAGTTTGATGAAAACGCAGGTGTGCGTGACAATGAGCAGCTCGGTGACCTCGAGCGCCGGAGAGGGGAGTACACCTGACAATACGTAATACAAGTATGTTGAAGAGGGTGGGGCTCAAGATGCGTCCCTGTCTCACCCCACGGCCCTGTGGAAAGAAATGAGTTTTTTTTTGTTGCCAATTTTAATTGCTCACTTGTTTGTGTACATGGATTTTATAATGTCGTATGTCCCCCCCCCCCCCCCCCCACACACACAAAAAAAAAATACGCTTTTCATCCATTTGTATAGCAGACTCTCATGCCAAATTGTGTCCCCCAAAAACTTTTTTGAAGTCAACAAAGCATGAGAGGACTTTGTTGTTTGTTGTTTGTTTGTTTGTCAATTAGGGTGTGCAGGGTGAATACGTGGTCTGTCGTACGCTATTTTGATAAGAAGCCAATTTGACATTTGCTCAGGACATTTGTTTTCGCTGAGGAAACGTATTGCTGTTAATGACACTGTAGAGGATTTTTCCAGAGGCTACTGTTGACGCAGATTCCCACTGTAATTGTTGGGGTCAAATTTGTCTCCACTTTTGTGGATTGGGGTGGATCAGGGCTTGGTTCCAAAATATTGGGGAAGATGCCAGGAGCTGAGAATGATGGTAAAGAGTTTAAGTTTAGCCTATTGGAATTTGTGGTCGGTATATTTTATCATTTCATTGAGGATACCGTCAACACCACAGGCCTTTTGGGTTGGAGGGTTTGTATTTTGTCCTGTAGTTCATTCAAGGTAATTGGAGAATCCAGTGGGTTCAGGTAGTGTTTAATGTAATTGGAGAATCCAGTGTGTTCTGGTAGTGTTTAATGTAGTTGGAGAATCCAGTGGGTTCAGGTAGTCCTTAATGTAGTTTGAGAATCCAGTGGGTTCAGGTAGTGTTTAATGTAGTTGGAGAATCCAGTGTGTTCTGGTAGTCCTTAATGTAGTTGGAGAATCCAGTGGGTTCAGGTAGTGTTTAATGTAATTGGAGAATCCAGTGGGTTCCGGTAGTGTTTAATGTAATTGGAGAATCCAGTGGGGTCAGGTAGTGTTTAATTTAATTTGAGAATCCAGTGGGTTCAGGTAGTGTTTAATTTAATTTGAGAATCCAGTGGGTTCAGGTAGTCCTTAATGTAATAGGAGAATCCAGTGGGCTCAGGTAGTCCTTAATGTAATTGGAGAATCCAGTGGGTTCAGGTAGTGTTTAATAGCTGACTATAAGATTTGTAAACGATCATGTATCTGTTTTAGCCGATTGTTCTGCGGTCTAAGGCACTCCATCTCAGTGCTAAAGGCGTCACTACAGACCCTGGTTCGATTCCAGGCTGTATCACAGCGGTCTAAGGCACTCCATCTCAGTGCTAGAGGCGTCACTACAGACCCTGGTTCGATTCCAGGCTGTATCACAGCGGTCTAAGGCACTCCATCTCAGTGCTAAAGGCGTCACTACAGACCCTGGTTCGATTCCAGGCTGTATCACAGCGGTCTAAGGCACTCCATCTCAGTGCTAAAGGCGTCACTACAGACCCTGGTTCGATTCCAGGCTGTATCACAGCGGTCTAAGGCACTCCATCTCAGTGCTAAAGGCGTCACTACAGACCCTGGTTCGATTCCAGGCTGTATCACAGCGGTCTAAGGCACTCCATCTCAGTGCTAGAGGCGTCACTACAGACCCTGGTTCGATTCCAGGCTTGTATCACAGCGGTCTAAGGCACTCCATCTCAGTGCTAAAGGCGTCACTACAGACCCTGGTTCGATTCCAGGCTTGTAATCACAACCCAGCCGCGTTGGCCCAGCGTCGTCCGGGTTAAGGTTTTGGCCGGGGTAGACCGTCATTGTAAATAAGAATTTGTTCTTAATTAACTGACTTGCCTAGTTAAATAAAGATTTAAATAAAGATTCAAATAAATAATAAATAAATAAAAAATGGAGCCAAAAAGATTGGAGAAGTGGTTAATCCATACATCTCCATTTTGGATAGATAATTCTTCGTGTCGTGGTTTGTTTAGTGTGTTTTCCAATTTTCCCAGAAGTGGTTAGAGTAGTTGGATTCTTCAGTCACATTGAGCTGATTTCTGAACCAGAAGTGGCTTTAGAGTGATTGGATTCTTCAGTCACATTGAGCTGATTTCTGAACCAGAAGTGGCTTTAGAGTGATTGGATTCTTCAGTCACATTGAGCTGATTTCTGAACCAGAAGTGGTTAGAGTGGTTGGATTCTTCAGTCACATTGAGCTGATTTCTGAACCAGAAGTGGTTAGAGTGGTTGGATTCTTCAGTCACATTGAGCTGATTTCTGAACCAGAAGTGGTTAGAGTGGTTGGATTCTTCAGTCACATTGAGCTGATTTCTGAACCAGAAGTGGTTAGAGTGGTTGGATTCTTCAGTCACATTGAGCTGATTTCTGATGTGCTGTTCCTTCTTCTTCCGTAGTGTATTTCTGAACCAGAAGTGGTTAGAGTGGTTGGATTCTTCAGTCACATTGAGCTGATTTCTGATGTGCTGTTCCTTCTTCTTCCGTAGTGTATTTCTGAACCAGAAGTGGTTAGAGTAGTTGGATTCTTCAGTCACATTGAGCTGATTTCTGACGTGCTGTTCCTTCTTTTTCCGTAGTGTATTTCTGTATTGTTTTAGTGATTCACCGTAGTGAAGCCTTAGACTCAGGTTTTCAGGGTCTCTATGTTTTGGGTTGGAAAAAGTTTCTTAAATTCTTTAGCAATTCTTCATCAAACCATTTATTAATGTTGTTAGTTTTCTGCTAGAATGTACAAAAAAAAAATTGATATAAAATTTATGAAAAATATATATATGTTAGCTGATCGTTTAAATACACCATCCAGGCTTACATTACATCTTCACTGTTGCAGGGGAACATTTAGTCCAGGCTTCCTACTGCTAAGTTTACATCTTCACTGTTGCAGGGGAACATTTAGTCCAGGCTTCCTACTGCTAAGTTTACATCTTCACTGTTGCAGGGAAACATTTAGTCCAGGCTTCCTACTGCTAAGTTTACATCTTCACTGTTGCAGGGGGACATTTAGTCCAGGCTTCCTACTGCTAAGTTTACATCTTCACTGTTGCAGGGGGACATTTAGTACAGGCTTCCTACTGCTAAGTTTACATCTTCACTGTTGCAGGGGAACATTTAGTCCAGGCTTCCTACTGCTAAGTTTACATCTTCACTGTTGCAGGGGGACATTTAGTCCAGGCTTCCTACTGCTAAGTTTACATCTTCACTGTTGCAGGGGGACATTTAGTCCAGGCTTCCTACTGCTAAGTTTACATCTTCACTGTTGCAGGGGGACATTTAGTCCAGGCTTCCTACTGCTAAGTTTACATCTTCACTGTTGCAGGGGGACATTTAGTACAGGCTTCCTACTGCTAAGTTTACATCTTCACTGTTGCAGGGGGACATTTAGTACAGGCTTCCTACTGCTAAGTTTACATCTTCACTGTTGCAGGGGGACATTTAGTCCAGGCTTCCTACTGCTAAGTTTACATCTTCACTGTTGCAGGGGGACATTTAGTCCAGGCTTCCTACTGCTAAGTTTACATCTTCACTGTTGCAGGGAAACCATTTAGTACAGGCTTCCTACTGCTAAGTTTACATCTTCACTGTTCCAGGGAAAACATTTAGTCCAGGCTTCCTACTGCTAAGTTTACATCTTCACTGTTGCAGGGGGACATTTAGTCCAGGCTTCCTACTGCTAAGTTTACATCTTCACTGTTGCAGGGAAAACATTTAGTCCAGGCTTCCTACTGCTAAGTTTACATCTTCACTGTTGCAGGGGGACATTTAGTCCAGGCTTCCTACTGCTAAGTTTACATCTTCACTGTTGCAGGGGGACATTTAGTCCAGGCTTCCTACTGCTAAGTTTACATCTTCACTGTTGCAGGGGAAACATTTAGTCCAGGCTTCCTACTGCTAAGTTTACACCTTCACTGTTGCAGGGGAAACATTTAGTCCAGGCTTCCTACTGCTAAGTTTACATCTTCACTGTTGCAGGGGAAACATTTAGTCCAGGCTTCCTACTGCTAAGTTTCCATCTTCACTGTTGCAGGGGAAACATTTAGTCCAGGCTTCCTACTGCTAAGTTTACATCTTCACTGTTGCAGGTGGACATTTAGTCCAGGCTTCCTACTGCTAAGTTTACATCTTCACTGTTGCAGGGGGACATTTAGTCCAGGCTTCCTACCGCTAAGTTTACATCTTCACTGTTGCAGGGAAAACATTTAGTCCAGGCTTCCTACTGCTAAGTTTACATCTTCACTGTTGCAGGGAAAACATTTAGTCCAGGCTTCCTACTGCTAAGTTTACATCTTCACTGTTGCAGGGAAACATTTAGTTCAGGCTTCCTACTGCTAAGTCTACATCTTCACTGTTGCAGGGGGACATTTAGTCCAGGCTTCCTACTGCTAAGTTTACATCTTCACTGTTGCAGGGAAAACATTTAGTCCAGGCTTCCTACTGCTAAGTTTACATCTTCACTGTTGCAGGGAAAACATTTAGTCCAGGCTTCCTACTGCTAAGTTTACATCTTCACTGTTGCAGGGAAACATTTAGTTCAGGCTTCCTACTGCTAAGTTTACATCTTCACTATTGCAGGGGGACATTTAGTCCAGGCTTCCTACTGCTAAGTTTACATCTTCACTGTTGCAGGGGGACATTTAGTCCAGGCTTCCTACTGCTAAGTTTACATCTTCACTGTTGCAGGGGGACATTTAGTCCAGGCTTCCTACTGCTAAGTTTACATCTTCACAGTTGCAGGGGGACATTTAGTCCAGGCTTCCTACTGCTAAGTTTACATCTTCACTGTTGCAGGGGGACATTTAGTCCAGGCTTCCTACTGCTAAGTTTACACCTTCACTGTTGCAGGGAAAACATTTAGTCCAGGCTTCCTACTGCTAAGTTTACATCTTCACTGTTGCAGGGGGACATTTAGTCCAGGCTTCCTACTGCTAAGTTTACATCTTCACTGTTGCAGGGGGACATTTAGTCCAGGCTTCCTACTGCTAAGTTTACATCTTCACTGTTGCAGGGGGACATTTAGTCCAGGCTTCCTACTGCTAAGTTTACATCTTCACTGTTGCAGGGGAACATTTAGTCCAGGCTTCCTACTGCTAAGTTTACATCTTCACTGTTGCAGGGGGACATTTAGTCCAGGCTTCCTACTGCTAAGTTTACATCTTCACTGTTGCAGGGGGACATTTAGTCCAGGCTTCCTACTGCTAAGTTTACATCTTCACTGTTGCAGGGGGACATTTAGTCCAGGCTTCCTACTGCTAAGTTTACATCTTCACTGTTGCAGGGGGACATTTAGTCCAGGCTTCCTACTGCTAAGTTTACATCTTCACTGTTGCAGGGGGACATTTAGTCCAGGCTTCCTACTGCTAAGTTTACATCTTCACTGTTGCAGGGGGACATTTAGTCCAGGCTTCCTACTGCTAAGTTTACATCTTCACTGTTGCAGGGGGACATTTAGTCCAGGCTTCCTACTGCTAAGTTTACAT
The DNA here is from genome assembly GCF_057628025.1 of Oncorhynchus mykiss. Taxonomy (NCBI): domain Eukaryota; kingdom Metazoa; phylum Chordata; class Actinopteri; order Salmoniformes; family Salmonidae; genus Oncorhynchus; species Oncorhynchus mykiss. The sequence continues at coordinate 86,206,903 of NC_143031.1, read as the reverse complement.
CTTCACTGTTGCAGGGGGACATTTAGTCCAGGCTTCCTACTGCTAAGTTTACATCTTCACTGTTGCAGGGGGACATTTAGTCCAGGCTTCCTACTGCTAAGTTTACATCTTCACTGTTGCAGGGGGACATTTAGTTCAGGCTTCCTACTGCTAAGTTTACATCTTCACTGTTGCAGGGGGACATTTAGTTCAGGAAGTTGTCTAGGAGGGATTGGATTCTTTCGTTGACCAAGTTTTTTTGTTGTTATCCTTCCTTCCTTCCTTCCTTCCTTCCTTCCTTCCTTCCTTCCTTCCTTCCTTCCTTCCTTCCTTCCTTCCTTCCTTCCTTCCTTCCTTCCTTCCTTCCTTCCTTCCTTCCTTCCTTCCTTCCTTCCTTCCTTCCTTCCTTCCTTCCTTCCTTCCTGCTCTGTTCAAGTAGACTGTGATTTTGCTGTGGTCTGATAGGGGTGTCAGTGGACTGACTGTGAACGCTCTGAGAGACTCTGGGTTGAGGTCAGTGGATTGACTGTGAACGCTCTGAGAGACTCTGGGTTGAGGTCAGTGGGCTGACTGTGAACGCTCTGAGAGACTCTGGGTTGAGGTCAGTGGGCTGACTGTGAACGCTCTGAGAGACTCTGGGTTGAGGTCAGTGGGCTGACTGTGAACGCTCTGAGAGACTCTGGGTTGAGGTCAGTGGGCTGACTGTGAACGCTCTGAGAGACTCTGGGTTGAGGTCAGTGGGCTCACTGTGAACGCTCTGAGAGACTCTGGGTTGAGGTCAGTGGGCTGACTGTGAACGCTCTGAGAGACTCTGGGTTGAGGTCAGTGGGCTGACTGTGAACGCTCTGAGAGACTCTGGGTTGAGGTCAGTGGGCTGACTGTGAACGCTCTGAGAGACTCTGGGTTGAGGTCAGTGGGCTCACTGTGAACGCTCTGAGAGACTCTGGGTTGAGGTCAGTGGGCTGACTGTGAACGCTCTGAGAGACTCTGGGTTGAGGTCAGTGATTAAAGTAGTCTACAGTACTACTGCCTAGAGATGAGCTATAGGTGAACCTACCGTAGGAGTCCCCTCCAAGCCTACCATTGACATGTACATAAACACCAGCGTGGGACAGAGCTGCTGGAGTTGTGACCTGTTTTTGTTGGTTATGCCCCCCCCTCTCTCCTTCTGCCCCCCTCTGTCCTTCTGCCCCCCCCCCCCCCCTCTCTCCTTCTGCCCCCCCCCTCTCTCTCTCTCTCTCTCCTTCTGCCCCCCCCCCTCTCTCTCTCTCCTTCTGCCCCCCCCTCTCTCTCTCTCTCCTTCTGCCCCCCCCCTCTCTCTCTCTCCTTCTGCCCCCCCCTCTCTCTCTCCTCCCGCCCCCCCGTCTCTCTCCTTCTGCCCCCCTCTCTCCTTCTGCCCCCCCTCTCTTTCTCCTTCTGCCCCCCCCTCGCTCTCTCTCTCTCTCCTTCTGCCCCCCCTCTCTCTCTCCCTCCTTCTGCCCCCCCCTCTCTCTCCTTCTGCTCCCCTCTCTCTCTCCTTCTGCTCACAGACAGACAGACAGATTGTGTTAGGGCAGATTGTGTTAGGGCAGATTGTGTTAGGGCAGATTGTGTTAGGGCAGATTGTGTTAGGGCAGATTGTGTTAGGGCAGATTGTGTTAGGACAGATTGTGTTAGGGCAGATTGGGTTAGGGCAGATTGTGTTAGGGCAGATTGTGTTAGGGCAGATTGTGTTAGGGTAGATAGTGTTAGGACAGATTGTGTTAGGGCAGATTGTGTTAGGGCAGATTGTGTTAGGGCAGATTGTGTTAGGGCAGATTGTGTTAGGGCAGATAGTGTTAGGACAGATTGTGTTAGGACAGATTGTGTTAGGGCAGATTGTGTTAGGGTAGATAGTGTTAGGACAGATTGTGTTAGGGGTATCTATTCTCTCTCTTTAGGGCTGGGAGGATCACCTCAGAGGAAAACAATAGACAGACAGACAGACAGACAGACAAGACAGACAAGACAGAACAGACAGGACAGACAGGACAGACAGGACAGACAGGACAGACAAGACAGACAAGACAGACAGACATATTCTCTGTTAAACGACAGACAGACAGATTCTCTGTTAAACAATAGACAGAGAGACAGACAGATTCTCTGTTAAACGACAGACAGACAGATTCTCTGTTAAACAATAGACAGACAGACAGACAGACAGGACAGATTCATAGACCCACACAACAATACACACACAGACACAGGGGCGTCGGCAGGGTATTTGTGAACCCTGGAGAGGAAGCACACTCCCAACAGACTGCTAGAGACAACACAGAGAACCCCCGCCCAAACACACACACGCTGCGTGCGAGGTGTGTGTGTGTGTGTATGCGGGGATGTGTGTGTGTGATGTGTGGAGATGACTTGCTAACAATGTGTGACCTCAGGACCATGAGGAGCTCTTTACAATGTGTGACCTCAGGACCATGAGGAGCTCTAACAATGTGTGACCTCAGGACCATGAGGAGCTCTAACAATGTGTGACCTCAGGACCATGAGGAGCTCTTTACAATGTCTGACCTTAGGACCATGAGGAGCTCTTTACAATGTGTGACCTCAGGACCATGAGGAGCTCTAACAATGTGTGACCTCAGGACCATGAGGTGCTCTTTACAATGTGTGACCTCAGGACCATGAGGAGCTCTTTGCAATGTCTGACCTCAGGACCATGAGGAGCTCTAACAATGTGTGACCTCAGGACCATGAGGAGCTCTTTACAATGTGTGACCTCAGGACCATGAGGAGCTCTTTACAATGTGTGACCTCAGGACCATGAGGAGCTCTAACAATGTGTGACCTCAGGACCATGAGGAGCTCTTTACAATGTGTGACCTCAGGACCATGAGGAGCTCTTTACAATGTGTGACCTCAGGACCATGAGGAGCTCTTTACAATGTGTGACCTCAGGACCATGAGGAGCTCTTTACAATGTCTGACCTCAGGACCATGAGGAGCTCTAACAATGTGCGACCTCAGGACCATGAGGTGCTCTTTACAATGTGTGACCTCAGGACCATGAGGAGCTCTTTACAATGTGTGACCTCAGGACCATGAGGAGCTCTTTACAATGTGTGACCTCAGGACCATGAGGAGCTCTAACAATGTGTGACCTCAGGACCATGAGGAGCTCTAACAATGTGTGACCTCAGGACCACGAGGAGCTCTAACAATGTGTGACCTCAGGACCATGAGGAGCTCTAACAATGTGTGACCTCAGGACCATGAGGAGCTCTTTACAATGTGTGACCTCAGGACCACGAGGAGCTCTAACAATGTCTGACCTCAGGACCAAATTCATTCATTCGATTCAAACCAGGGTCTGTAGTGACGCCACTACCACTGAGATACAGCCTGGGATAGAACCAGGGTCTGTAGTAACGCCTCTAGCACTGAGATACAGCCCGGGATAGAACCAGGGTCTGTAGTGATGCCTCACGCACCCGTAATGCAGTGCCTTAGACCGCTGTGATACAGCCTGGAATCGAACCAGGGTCTGTAGTGACGCCTCACGCAACCGAGATGCAGAGTCTTAGACCGCTGTGATTACAGTCAGGAATCGAACCAGGGTCTGTAGTGACGCCTCACGCAACACGGTAGCTCAAAATGTCTCTTTGTTTCTCTTGTGAAACACACCCAGACATTTTATATAACTTTAGAGCACTGTACACACACACACACACACACACACACACACCACACACACCCTGACATGACAGCACACATTTCTGCCAATATGCAAAGTAGGGCGTCGACCCGCAGGGGAGGGACTGGCATTCAGAGAAGATTACACAGGTGTGTGTGTGTGTGTGATGTGAGCTCTTTACATAAGTGTGACACTTAAACATCTTAAATGTGTGTCACAGATGGCACGCACGCACGCACGCACGCACGCACGCACGCACGCACACACACACCTTTCCCCTCACACACTTTTCACTCAGACGTCACAGAGGTAATCTGTTTATTGGAAAGAATATTTCAGAGAAATGGGGAACACCCCTGTTATTCACAATCCATTAGTCACACAACTAACCTTGTTTACCAGAGGAGATATCAGTCTGGATTAGACACTGTTTACCAGAGATATCAGTCTGGGTTAGATACTGTTTTAACAGCGATATCAGTCTGGGTTATATACTGTTTTAACAGAGATATCAGTCTGGGTTAGATACTGTTTTAACAGAGGGAGATATCAGTCTGGGTTAGATACTGTTTTAACAGAGGGAGATATCAGTCTGGGTTAGATACTGTTTTAACAGAGATATCAGTCTGGGTTATATACTGTTTTAACAGAGATATCAGTCTGGGTTAGATACTGTTTTAACAGAGATATCAGTCTGGATTAGATACTGTTTTAACAGAGATATCAGTCTGGATTAGATACTGTTTACCAGAGGGAGATATCAGTCTGGGTTAGATACTGTTTTAACAGAGATATCAGTCTGGGTTAGATACTGTTTTAACAGAGGGAGATATCAGTCTGGGTTAGATACTGTTTTAACAGAGATATCAGTCTGGGTTAGATACTGTTTTAACAGAGATATCAGTCTGGGCTAGATACTGTTTTAACAGAGATATCAGTCTGGGTTAGATACTGTTTTAACAGAGGGAGATATCAGTCTGGGTTAGATACTGTTTTAACAGAGGGAGATATCAGTCTGGGTTAGATACTGTTTTACCAGAGATATCAGTCTGGGTTAGATGCTGTTTTAACAGAGATATCAGTCTGGGTTAGATACGGTTTTACCAGAGGGAGATATCAGTCTGGGTTAGATACTGTTTTAACAGAGATATCAGTCTGGGTTAGATACTGTTTTAACAGAGATATCAGTCTGGGTTAGATACTGTTTTAACAGAGATATCAGTCTGGATTAGATACGGTTTTAACAGAGATATCAGTCTGGGTTAGATACTGTTTTAACAGAGATATCAGTCTGGGTTAGATACTGTTTTAACAGAGGGAGATATCAGTCTGGGTTAGATACTGTTTTAACAGAGATATCAGTCTGGGTTAGATACTGTTTTAACAGAGGGAGATATCAGTCTGGGTTAGATACTGTTTTAACAGAGATATCAGTCTGGGCTAGATACTGTTTTAACAGAGGGAGATATCAGTCTGGATTAGATACTGTTTTACCAGAGATATCAGTCTGGGTTAGATACTGTTTTAACAGAGATATCAGTCTGGGTTAGATACTGTTTTAACAGAGATATCAGTCTGGATTAGATACTGTTTACCAGAGTTATCAGTCTGGGTTAGATTCGGTTTTAACAGAGGGAGATATCAGTCTGGGTTAGATACTGTTTTAACAGAGATATCAGTCTGGGTTAGATACTGTTTTAACAGTGGGAGATATCAGTCTGGGTTAGATACTGTTTTAACAGTAATATCAGTCTGGGTTAGATACTGTTTTAACAGAGGGAGATATCAGTCTGGGTTAGATACTGTTTTAACAGAGATATCAGTCTGGATTAGATACTGTTTTAACAGAGGGAGATATCAGTCTGGGTTAGATACTGTTTTAACAGAGGGAGATATCAGTCTGGGTTAGATACTGTTTTAACAGAGATATCAGTCTGGATTAGATACTGTTTACCAGAGATATCAGCCTGGGTTAGATACTGTTTTAACAGAGGGAGATATCAGTCTGGGTTAGATACTGTTTTAACAGAGGGAGATATCAGTCTGGGTTAGATACTGTTTTAACAGAGGGAGACATCAGTCTGGGTTAGATACTGTTTTAACAGAGGGAGATATCAGTCTGGGTTAGATACTGTTTTAACAGAGATATCAGTCTGGGTTAGATACTGTTTTAACAGAGGGAGAAATCAGTCTGGGTTATATACTGTTTTAACAGAGGGAGATATCAGTCTGGGTTAGATACTGTTTTAACAGAGGGAGATATCAGTCTGGGTTAGATACTGTTTTAACAGAGGGAGATATCAGTCTGGGTTAGATACTGTTTTAACAGAGGGAGATATCAGTCTGGGTTAGATACTGTTTTAACAGAGGGAGATATCAGTCTGGGTTAGATACTGTTTTAACAGAGGGAGATATCAGTCTGGGTTAGATACTGTAAGGTATGTAAGGGGCTGGAGCAGGATATCAAGGTGTTTGTGTAGATCAGTCAACCATGTACTGCAGGGTACCGACCAACAGACAGAGCGATAATCATGGTTTATCCTTTGTGGTTTGCCCAAACACGCCATCACCGCAATCAAACTGACTCACTCACTCACTCACTCACTCACTCACTCACTGACTCACTGACTCACTCACTCACTTACTCACTCACTCACTCACTCACTCTGAGTTAATCCAGGGGTTCTCATGTTATATTGTTTAATTATACCATCGAGTTTAATCCAGGGGTTCTCATGTTATATTGTTTAATTATACTACTGAGTTTAATCCAGGGGTTCTCATGTTTTATTGTTTAATTATACTGCTGAGTTAATCCAGGGGTTCTCATGTTTTATTGTTTAATTATACTGCTGAGTTTAATCCAGGGGTTCTCATGTTTTATTGTTTAATTATACTGCTGAGTTAATCCAGGGGTTCTCATGTTTTATTGTTTAATTATACTGCTGAGTTTAATCCAGGGGTTCTCATGTTTTATTGTTTAATTATACTACTGAGTTGACAAAACGAGATGCAGTGCCTACAGTGCAACGATGTGCAAATCTCTCTCACACACACACTCCCTCCTAGCCCTGCCCCTGTCCTGTTCGCCCCTCAGGTCCCCACACGAACACTCCCTCCTAGCCCTGCCCCTGTCCTGTTCGCCCCTCACGAACATTCCCTCCTAGCCCTGCCCCTGTCCTCTTCGCCCCTCAGGTCCCCACACGAACACTCCCCCCTAGCCCTGCCCCTGTCCTCTTCGCCCCTCAGGTCCCCACATGAACACTCCTGCCTAGCCCTGCCCCTGTCCTCTTCGCCCCTCAGGTCCCCACACGAACACTCCCCCCTAGCCCTGCCCCTGTCCTCTTCGCCCCTCATGTCCCCACACGAACACTCCCCCCTAGCCCTGCCCCTGTCCTCTTTGCCCCTCAGGTCCCCACACGAACACTCTCCGCAGTCTCTATAGTGTACAGTATGTACCTGTGTGTGTGTGTCACACCTCCTCCAGCCAAAGCTGACCTTTACAAAACTCCACACCCTTGTTCATTTTTTTTCTCTCTCTCCCTCCCTCTCTCCCTCCCTCCCTCTATCTCTCTCTTCCTCCCTCTCTCTCTCCTCCTCATCTCTCTCTCTTCCTCCCTCCATCTCTCTCTCTTCCTCCCTCCACCTCGCTCTTCCTCCCTCCACCTCGCTCTTCCTCCCTCCATCTCTCTCTTCCTCCCTCCATCTCTGTTCCTCCCTCCATCTCTGTTCCTCCCTCCATCTCTGTTCCTCCCTCCATCTTTCTCTCTCTCTCTCTCCATCTCTGTTCCTTCCTCCATCTCTGTTCCTCCCTCCATCTCTCTCTCTCCATGTCTGTTCCTCCCTCCATCTTTCCACATCCCTTGTTCATTTTCTCTCTCTCTCTCTCTCTCTCTCTCTCTCTCTCTCCCTCCCTCTCCCAGCCCAGCCCAGCCACAATGTAAAGAACAGCAGTAGTATTGACAGTTAACCCTATCATACCCAGACCATGATAGTTTGTACACACAAGTGCCCCTTCAGGCAAAACAATGTTGTAGAGGTTGTTTTGGCAGTGAGAGAGCGGGAGAGAGACAGCGGGAGAGAGAAAAAGAGAGTGAGAGCAGAAGGAGAGCGAGAGAGATGGGTAGAAGGAGAGAGAGACAGCGGGAGAGAGAGAAAGAGAGTGAGAGCAGAAGGAGAGCGAGAGAGAGGGGTAGAAGGAGAGAGGAGGTAGAGAGCGACGGAGGGAGGAGGGGGTTAGGGAGGGGACCAGGGACACTAATGTGATGACAGGGTGGAGCGGTCACACCCAAACTGTGGCGCCTGACCCCCTCTAAGGCCAACGGCTACGCCCTTACACACACACACACACACACACACACACACACACACACACACACACACACACACACACACACACACACACACACACACACACACACACACACAGAGAGAGTAACGTCATCTGTCCCAGGAGTTGAGGAAGTGTATTGTGTTTCAACAGTGTTTCAGTATTAAAGGACTCAGCTATCCTACTACAGGCCTTTTCTGTCAGAACAGGAGTTAATCCCCATCAGGAAAAACTCCAGTCATTAACCCAGCGTTCCCTACCTCTGGAGTCTTTAACCCAGCGTTCCCTACCTCTGTCCTGGAGTCTTTAACCCAGCGTTCCCTACCTCTGTCCTGGAGTCTTTAACCCAGCGTTCCCTACCTCTGTCCTGGAGTCTTTAACCCAGCGTTCCCTACCTCTGTCCTTGAGTCTTTAACCCAGCGTTCCCTACCTCTGTCCTGGAGTCTTTAACCCAGCGTTCCCTACCTCTGTCCTTGAGTCTTTAACCCAGCGTTCCCTACCTCTGTCCTGGAGTCTTTAACCCAGCATTCCCTACCTCTGTCCTGGAGTCTTTAACCCAGCGTTCCCTACCTCTATCCTGGAGTCTTTAATAACCCAGCGTTCCCTACCTCTGTCCTGGAGTCTTTAACCCAGCGTTCCCTACCTCTGTCCTGGAGTCTTTAACCCAGCGTTCCCTACCTCTGTCCTGGAGTCTTTAACCCAGCGTTCCCTACCTCTGTCCTGGAAACAGGGTGCACATTTAGGTTTCTGGGAACCGCTGCTTTAACACTTCTTCACTTCACTACTGTTACCCACCAGGTAACTGACCCACCAGGTACCTGACCCACCAGGTACCTGACCCACCAGGTACCTGACCCACCAGGTACCTGACCCACCAGGTACCTGACCCACCAGGTACCTGACCCTCCAGGTAACTGACCCACCAGGTAACTGACCCACCAGGTAACTGACCCACCAGGTAACTGACCCACCAGGTAACTGACCCACCAGGTACCTGACCCACCAGGTAACTGACCCACCAGGTACCTGACCCACCAGGTACCTGACCCACCAGGTAACTGACCCACCAGGTAACTGACCCACCAGGTACCTGACCCACCAGGTACCTGACCCACCAGGTAACTGACCCACCAGGTAACTGACCCACCAGGTACCTGACCCACCAGGTAACTGACCCACCAGGTAACTGACCCACCAGGTACCTGACCCACCAGGTAACTGACCCACCAGGTACCTGACCCACCAGGTACCTGACCCACCAGGTACCTGACCCACCAGGTAACTGACCCACCAGGTAACTGACCCACCAGGTACCTGACCCACCAGGTAACTGACCCACCAGGTACCTGACCCACCAGGTACCTGACCCACCAGGTACCTGACCCACCAGGTACCTGACCCACCAGGTACCTGACCCACCAGGTAACTGACCCACCAGGTAACTGACCCACCAGGTACCTGACCCACCAGGTAAGTGACCCACCAGGTAACTGACCCACCAGGTAACAGACTAGTCTAATAACACTCCCATCTACTGTTACCCACCAGGTAACTGACCCACCAGGTAACTGACCCACCAGGTACCTGACCCACCAGGTAACTGACTAGTCTAATAAAACTCCCATCTACTGTTACCCACCAGGTAACTGACCCACCAGGTAACTGACCCACCAGGTACCTGACCCACCAGGTACCTGACCCACCAGGTAACTGACTAGTCTAATAACACTCCCATCTACTGTTACCCACCAGTTAACTGACCCCCCAGTAACTGACCCACCAGGTACCTGACCCACCAGGTAACTGACCCACCAGGTAACTGACCCACCAGGTAAACTGACCCACCAGGTAAACTGACCCACCAGGTAAACTGACCCACCAGGTAAACTGACCCACCAGGTACCTGACCCACCAGGTACCTGACCCACCAGGTACCTGACCCACCAGGTACCTGACCCACCAGGTACCTGACCCACCAGGTAACTGACCCACCAGGTACCTGACCCACCAGGTAACTGACCCACCAGGTAACTGACTCACCAGGTAACTGACCCACCAGGTAACTGACCCACCAGGTACCTGACCCACAAGGTAACTGACCCACCAGGTACCTGACCCACCAGGTACCTGACCCACCAGGTAACTGATCCACCAGGTAACTGACCCACCAGGTAGCTGACACACCAGGTACCTGACCCACCAGGTAACTGACTAGTCTAATAACACTCCCATCTACTGTTACCCACCAGGTAACTGACCCACCAGGTAACTGACCCACCAGGTAGCTGACACACCAGGTACCTGACCCACCAGGTAACTGACTAGTCTAATAACACTCCCATCTACTGTTACCCACCAGGTAACTGACCCACCAGGTAACTGACCCACCAGGTAACTGACCCACCAGGTACCTGACCCACCAGGTAACTGACTAGTCTAATAAAACTCCCATCTACTGTTACCCACCAGGTAACTGACCCACCAGGTACCTGACCCACCAGGTACCTGACCCACCAGGTAACTGACTAGTCTAATAACACTCCCATCTACTGTTACACACCAGGTAACTGACCCACCAGGTAACTGACCCACCAGGTACCTGACCCACCAGGTAACTGACCCACCAGGTACCTGACCCACCAGGTACCTGACCCACCAGGTAACTGACTAGTCTAATAACACTCCCATCTACTGTTACCCACCAGGTAACTGACCCACCAGGTAACTGACCCACCAGGTACCTGACCCACCAGGTACCTGACCCACCAGGTAACTGACCCACCAGGTACCTGACCCACCAGGTAACTGACCCACCAGGTATCTGACCCACCAGGTAACTGACTAGTCTAATAACACTCCCATCTACTGTTACCCACCAGGTAACTGACCTACAAGGTAACTGACCCACCAGGTAACTGACCCACCAGGTAACTGACCCACCAGGTAACTGACCCACCAGGTACCTGACCCACCAGGTAACTGACTAGTCTAATAACACTCCCATCTACTGTTACCCACCAGGTAACTGACCCACAAGGTAACTGACCCACCAGGTAACTGACCCACCAGGTAACGTAACTGACTAGTCTAATAACAATTCCATCTACTGTTACCCACCAGGTAACTGACCCACCAGGTAACTGACCCACCAGGTAACTGACTAGTCTAATAACACTCCCAGCTACTGTTACCCACCAGGTAACTGACTAGTCTAATAACACTTCCAGCTACTGTTACCCACCAGGTAACTGACTAGTCCAATAACACTTCCATCTACTGTTACCCACCAGGTAACTGACTAGTCCAATAACACTTCCATCTACTATTTACCCACCAGGTAACTGACCCACCAGGTAACTGACCCACCAGGTAACTGACCCACCAGGTAACTGACTAGTCAAATAACACTTCCATCTACTATTACCCAGGTAACTGACCCACCAGGTAACTGACCCACCAGGTAACTGACCCACCAGGTACCTGACCCACCAGGTAACTGACCCACCAGGTACCTGACCCACCAGGTACCTGACCCACCAGGTAACTGACCCACCAGGTAACTGACCCACCAGGTAACTGACCCACCAGGTAAACTGACCCACCAGGTAAACTGACCCACCAGGTAAACTGACCCACCAGGTACCTGACCCACCAGGTACCTGACCCACCAGGTACCTGACCCACCAGGTACCTGACCCACCAGGTACCTGACCCACCAGGTAACTGACCCACCAGGTACCTGACCCACCAGGTAACTGACCCACCAGGTAACTGACTCACCAGGTAACTGACCCACCAGGTAACTGACCCACCAGGTACCTGACCCACAAGGTAACTGACCCACCAGGTACCTGACCCACCAGGTACCTGACCCACCAGGTAACTGATCCACCAGGTAACTGACCCACCAGGTAGCTGACACACCAGGTACCTGACCCACCAGGTAACTGACTAGTCTAATAACACTCCCATCTACTGTTACCCACCAGGTAACTGACCCACCAGGTAACTGACCCACCAGGTAGCTGACACACCAGGTACCTGACCCACCAGGTAACTGACTAGTCTAATAACACTCCCATCTACTGTTACCCACCAGGTAACTGACCCACCAGGTAACTGACCCACCAGGTAACTGACCCACCAGGTACCTGACCCACCAGGTAACTGACTAGTCTAATAAAACTCCCATCTACTGTTACCCACCAGGTAACTGACCCACCAGGTACCTGACCCACCAGGTACCTGACCCACCAGGTAACTGACTAGTCTAATAACACTCCCATCTACTGTTACACACCAGGTAACTGACCCACCAGGTAACTGACCCACCAGGTACCTGACCCACCAGGTAACTGACCCACCAGGTACCTGACCCACCAGGTACCTGACCCACCAGGTAACTGACTAGTCTAATAACACTCCCATCTACTGTTACCCACCAGGTAACTGACCCACCAGGTAACTGACCCACCAGGTACCTGACCCACCAGGTACCTGACCCACCAGGTAACTGACCCACCAGGTACCTGACCCACCAGGTAACTGACCCACCAGGTATCTGACCCACCAGGTAACTGACTAGTCTAATAAAACTCCCATCTACTGTTACCCACCAGGTAACTGACCCACCAGGTACCTGACCCACCAGGTACCTGACCCACCAGGTAACTGACTAGTCTAATAACACTCCCATCTACTGTTACACACCAGGTAACTGACCCACCAGGTAACTGACCCACCAGGTACCTGACCCACCAGGTAACTGACCCACCAGGTACCTGACCCACCAGGTACCTGACCCACCAGGTAACTGACTAGTCTAATAACACTCCCATCTACTGTTACCCACCAGGTAACTGACCCACCAGGTAACTGACCCACCAGGTACCTGACCCACCAGGTACCTGACCCACCAGGTAACTGACCCACCAGGTACCTGACCCACCAGGTAACTGACCCACCAGGTATCTGACCCACCAGGTAACTGACTAGTCTAATAACACTCCCATCTACTGTTACCCACCAGGTAACTGACCTACAAGGTAACTGACCCACCAGGTAACTGACCCACCAGGTAACTGACCCACCAGGTAACTGACCCACCAGGTACCTGACCCACCAGGTAACTGACTAGTCTAATAACACTCCCATCTACTGTTACCCACCAGGTAACTGACCCACAAGGTAACTGACCCACCAGGTAACTGACCCACCAGGTAACGTAACTGACTAGTCTAATAACAATTCCATCTACTGTTACCCACCAGGTAACTGACCCACCAGGTAACTGACCCACCAGGTAACTGACTAGTCTAATAACACTCCCAGCTACTGTTACCCACCAGGTAACTGACTAGTCTAATAACACTTCCAGCTACTGTTACCCACCAGGTAACTGACTAGTCCAATAACACTTCCATCTACTGTTACCCACCAGGTAACTGACTAGTCCAATAACACTTCCATCTACTATTTACCCACCAGGTAACTGACCCACCAGGTAACTGACCCACCAGGTAACTGACCCACCAGGTAACTGACTAGTCAAATAACACTTCCATCTACTATTACCCAGGTAACTGACCCACCAGGTAACTGACCCACCAGGTAACTGACCCACCAGGTAACTGACTAGTCTAATAACACTTCCATCTACTGTTACCCACCAGGTAACTGACCCACCAGGTAACTGATTAGTCCAATAACACTTCCATCTACTATTACCCACCAGGTAACTGACCCACCAGGTAACTGACTAGTCCAATAACACTTCCATCTACTATTACCCACCAGGTAACTGACTAGTCTAATAACACTCCCAGCTACTGTTACCCACCAGGTAACTGACCCACCAGGTAACTGACCCACCAGGTAACTGACTAGTCTAATAACACTTCCAGCTACTGTTACCCACCAGGTAACTGACCCACCAGGTAACTGACCCACCAGGTAACTGACTAGTCTAATAACACTTCCATCTACTGTTACCCACCAGGTAACTGACCCACCAGGTAACTGACTAGTCCAATAACACTTCCATCTACTATTACCCACCAGGTAACTGACCCACCAGGTAACTGACTAGTCCAATAACACTTCCATCTACTATTACCCACCAGGTAACTGACTAGTCTAATAACACTCCCAGCTACTGTTACCCACCAGGTAACTGACTAGTCTAATAACACTCCCAGCTACTGTTACCCACCAGGTAACTGACTAGTCTAATAACACTCCCAGCTACTGTTACCCACCAGGTAACTGACCCACCAGGTAACTGACCCACCAGGTAACTGACTAGTCTAATAACACTCCCAGCTACTGTTACCCACCAGGTAACTGACCCACCAGGTAACTGACCCACCAGGTAACTGACTAGTCTAATAACACTCCCAGCTACTGTTACCCACCAGGTAACTGACTAGTCTAATAACACTTCCATCTACTGTTACCCACCAGGTAACTGACTAGTCCAATAACACTTCCATCTACTATTTACCCACCAGGTAACTGACCCACCAGGTAACTGACCCACCAGGTAACTGACCCACCAGGTAACTGACTAGTCAAATAACACTTCCATCTACTATTACCCAGGTAACTGACCCACCAGGTAACTGACCCACCAGGTAACTGACCCAACAGGTAACTGACTAGTCTAATAACACTCCCAGCTACTGTTACCCACCAGGTAACTGACTAGTCTAATAACACTTCCATCTACTGTTACCCACCAGGTAACTGACTAGTCCAATAACACTTCCATCTACTGTTACCCACCAGGTAACTGACCCACCAGGTAACTGACCCACCAGGTAACTCTAGTATTAAAAGTACATGTCGCTACTGTGCAAGGACGTGTGTGTGTGTGTGTTTGTTTGAGGGTGTGTGGTGTTCCTGTTTCACCACAGTCAATAATGTAACCATGCAGATCAGAGCCACCCGCGATTTGTGTGTGTGTTTGTGTAGGCCAACAGCCATTGTGTGTGTGTGTAGGCCAACAGCCAGTGTGTGAGTGTGTGTGTAGGCCAACAGCCAGTGTGTGTGTGTGTGTGTGTGTGTGTGTGTGTGTGTGTGTGTGTGTGTGTGTGTGTGTGTAGGCCAACAGCCAGTGTGTGTGTGTGTGTGTGTGTAGGCCAACAGCCAGTGTGTGTGTGTAGGCCAACAGCCAGTGTGTGTGTGTGTGTGTGTGTGTGTGTGTGTGTGTGTGTGTGTGTGTGTGTGTGTAGGCCAACAGCCAGTGTGTGTGTGTGTGTGTAGGCCAACAGCCAGTGTGTGTGTGTGTGTGTGTGTGTAGGCCAACAGCCAGTGTGTGTGTGTGTGTGTGTGTGTGTGTGTGTGTTTGTGTGTTTGTGTGTGTGTGTGTGTGTAGGCCAACAGCCAGTGTGTGTGTGTGTGTGTGTGTGTGTGTGTGTGTGTGTGTGTGTGTGTGTGTGTGTGTGTGTATGTGTGTGTGTGTAGGCCGTTGTGTGTGTGACGTTGTGTTGTCTCCAGGTGAATTCAGAAAGCTGATCGAGGACCTTATTACTGATGAATGTGTTTTATTTTAAAGTGCATTTTGTATTTACAATGATGTGTGTATATTTCTGTAATTCAGGGCTGTAAAAAGAGACTTCGGTCTCAGTACGACTCCCCGATCAAACTCAAGTTAAATAAAACGGGTTCAGGTTTACTGTTAAAGACAACAGAGTCATAAATCATGAAAGTATTTCCCTCTATAGGTAAAGTGATCTAGAAACATCATACCGGGAGACAGACCGAAGGAACTGTCCTAGAAACATCATACCGGGAGACAGACCGAAGGATCTGTTATAGAAACATCATACCGGGAGACAGACCGAAGGATCTACTATAGAAACATCATACCGGGAGACAGACCGAAGGATCTGTCCTAGAAACATCATACCGGGAGACAGACCGAAGGATCTGTCCTAGAAACATCATACCGGGAGACAGACCGAAGGATCTGTTCTAGAAACATCATACCAGATCACAGACCGAAGGATCTACTATAGAAACATCATACCAGATGACAGACCGAAGGAACTGTCCTAGAAACATCATACTAGATGACAGACCGAAGGATCTACTATAGAAACATCATACCAGATGACAGACCTAAGGATCTACTATAGAAACATCATACCAGATGACAGACCGAAGGATCTAGTATAGAAACATCATACCAGATGACAGACCGAAGGATCTACTATAGAAACATCATACCAGATGACAGACCGAAGGATTTGTCCTAGAAACATCATACTAGATGACAGACCGAAGGATCTAGTATAGAAACATCATACCAGATGACAGACCGAAGGATCTACTATAGAAACATCATACCAGATGACAGACCGAAGGATTTGTCCTAGAAACATCATACCAGATGACAGACCGAAGGATCTACTATAGAAACATCATACCAGATGACAGACCGAAGGATCTACTATAGAAACATCATACCAGATGACAGACCGAAGGATCTACTATAGAAACATCATACCAGATGACAGACCGAAGGATTTGTCCTAGAAACATCATACCAGATGACAGACCGAAGGATTTGTCCTAGAAACATCATACTAGATGACAGACCGAAGGAACTGACCTAGAAACATCATACCAGATGACAGACCGAAGGATCTACTATAGAAACATCATACCAGATGACAGACCGAAGGATCTACTATAGAAACCTCATCATACTAGATGACAGACCGAAGGATCTACTATAGAAACATCATACCAGATGACAGACCGAAGGATCTACTATAGAAACATCATACCAGATGACAGACCGAAGGATCTACTATAGAAACCTCATCCTACAAGATGACAGACCGAAGGATCTACTATAGAAACATCATACCAGATGACAGACCGAAGGATCTGTCCTAGAAACATCATACCAAGGCAGTATAATGGGTATGTTACTAGCTCTTAACAGGGCAGTATAATGGGCATGTTACTAGCTCTTAACAGGGCAGTATAATGGGCATGTTACTAGCTCTTAACAGGGCAGTATAATGGGTATGTTACTAGCTCTTAACAGGGCAGTATAATGGGTATGTTACTAGCTCCTAACAGGGCAGTATAATGGGTATGTTACTAGCTCTTAATAAGGCAGTATAATGGGTATGTTACTAGCTCCTAACAGGGCAGTATAATGGGTATGTTACTAGCTCCTAACAGGGCAGTATAATGGGTATGTTACTAGCTCTTAACAAGGTATGTTACTAGCTCCTAACAGGGCAGTATAATGGGTATGTTACTAGCTCCTAACAGGGCAGTATAATGGGTATGTTACTAGCTCCTAACAGGGCAGTATAATGGGTATGTTACTAGCTCTTAACAAGGCAGTATAATGGGTATGTTACTAGCTCTTAACAAGGCAGTATAATGGGTATGTTACTAGCTCTTAACAGGGTATGTTACTAGCTCTTAACAAGGTATGTTACTAGCTCTTAACAAGGCAGTATAATGGGTACGTTACTAGCTCCTAACAGGGCAGTATAATGGGTATGTTACTAGCTCCTAACAGGGCAGTATAATGGGTACGTTACTAGCTCCTAACAGGGCAGTATAATGGGTATGTTACTAGCTCCTAACAGGGCAGTATAATGGGTATGTTACTAGCTCTTAACAAGGTATGTTACTAGCTCTTAACAGGGTATGTTACTAGCTCTTAACAAGGCAGTATAATGGGTATGTTACTAGCTCCTAACAGGGCAGTATAATGGGTATGTTACTAGCTCCTAACAGGGCAGTATAATGGGTATGTTACTAGCTCTTAACAAGGCAGTATAATGGGTATGTTACTAGCTCTTAACAAGGCAGTATAATGGGTATGTTACTAGCTCCTAACAGGGCAGTATAATGGGTACGTTACTAGCTCTTAACAAGGCATGTTACTAGCTCTTAACAGGGCAGTATAATGGGTATGTTACTAGCTCTTAACAGGGCAGTATAATGGGTACGTTACTAGCTCTTAACAAGGCATGTTACTAGCTCTTAACAGGGCAGTATAATGGGTACGTTACTAGCTCTTAACAGGGCAGTATAATGGGTATGTTACTAGCTCCTAACAGGGCAGTATAATGGGTACGTTACTAGCTCTTAACAGGGCAGTATAATGGGTACGTTACTAGCTCCTAACAAGGCAGTATAATGGGTATGTTACTAGCTCTTAACAAGGCAGTATAATGGGTATGTTACTAGCTCTTAACAAGGCAGTATAATGGGTATGTTACTAGCTCTTAACAAGGCAGTATAATGGGTACGTTACTAGCTCTTAACAGGGCAGTATAATGGGTACGTTACTAGCTCTTAACAGGGCAGTATAATGGGTATGTTACTAGCTCTTAACAAGGCAGTATAATGGGTATGTTACTAGCTCTTAACAAGGCAGTATAATGGGTATGTTACTAGCTCTTAACAAGGCAGTATAATGGGTACGTTACTAGCTCTTAACAGGGCAGTATAATGGGTACGTTACTAGCTCTTAACAGGG
>NC_143031.1:86163411-86178411 GCF_057628025.1 Oncorhynchus mykiss | reverse complement strand
CAGAGAGAGAGAGACAGACTGTATATAGACAGAGAGAGAGAGAGAGAGACAGACTGTATATAGACAGTGACAGAGAGAGAGAGACAGACTGTATATAGACAGAGACAGAGAGAGAGAGACAGACTGTATATAGACAGAGACAGAGAGAGAGAGACAGACTGTATATAGACAGAGACAGAGACAGAGAGAGACAGACTGTATATAGACAGAGACAGAGAGAGAGACAGACTGTATATAGACAGAGACAGAGAGAGAGACAGACTGTATATAGACAGAGACAGAGAGAGAGAGACAGACTGTATATAGACAGAGACAGAGAGAGAGAGACAGACTGTATATAGACAGAGACAGAGAGAGAGAGACAGACTGTATATAGACAGAGACAGAGAGAGAGAGACAGACTGTATATAGACAGTGACAGAGAGAGAGAGACAGACTGTATATAGACAGAGACAGAGAGAGAGAGAGAGAGACAGACTGTATATAGACAGTGACAGAGAGAGAGAGACAGACTGTATATAGACAGTGACAGAGAGAGAGACAGACTGTATATAGACAGTGACAGAGAAAGAGAGACAGACTGTATATAGACAGAGACAGAGAGAGAGAGACAGACTGTATATAGACAGAGACAGAGAGAGAGAGACAGACTGTATATAGACAGAGACAGAGAGAGAGAGAGAGAGACAGACTGTATATAGACAGAGACAGAGAGAGAGAGAGAGAGAGACAGACTGTATATAGACAGTGACAGAGAGAGAGAGACAGACTGTATATAGACAGAGACAGAGAGAGAGACAGACTGTATATAGACAGAGAGAGAGAGAGAGAGACAGACTGTATATAGACAGAGACAGAGAGAGAGAGAGACAGACTGTATATAGACAGAGACAGAGAGAGAGACAGACTGTATATAGACAGTGACAGAGAGAGAGAGACAGACTGTATATAGACAGAGACAGAGAGAGAGACAGACTGTATATAGACAGAGACAGAGAGAGAGAGACAGACTGTATATAGACAGAGACAGAGAGAGAGAGACAGACTGTATATAGACAGAGACAGACAGAGAGAGAGACAGACTGTATATAGACAGAGACAGAGAGAGAAAGACAGACTGTATATAGACAGAGACAGACAGAGAGAGAGACAGACTGTATATAGACAGAGACAGAGAGAGAGAGACAGACTGTATATAGACAGAGACAGACAGAGAGAGAGACAGACTGTATATAGACAGAGACAGAGAGAGAGAGACAGACTGTATATGGACAGAGACAGGGAGAGAGAGACAGACTGTATATAGACAGAGACAGACAGAGAGAGAGACAGACTGTATATAGACAGAGACAGAGAGAGAGAGACAGACTGTATATAGACAGTGACAGACAGAGAGAGAGACAGACTGTATATAGACAGAGACAGAGAGAGAGAGACAGACTGTATATAGACAGTGACAGACAGAGAGAGACAGACTGTATATAGACAGAGACAGAGAGACAGAGAGACAGACTGTATATAGACAGAGACAGAGAGAGAGAGACAGACTGTATATAGACAGAGACAGAGAGAGAGAGACAGACTGTATATAGACAGAGACAGAGAGAGAGACAGACTGTATATAGACAGAGACAGAGAGACAGAGACAGACTGTATATAGACAGAGAGAGAGAGACAGACTGTATATAGACAGAGACAGAGACAGAGAGAGACAGACTGTATATAGACAGAGACAGAGAGAGAGAGACAGACTGTATATAGACAGAGACAGAGACAGAGAGAGACAGACTGTATATAGACAGAGACAGAGAGAGAGAGACAGACTGTATATAGACAGAGTCAGAGACAGAGAGAGACAGACTGTATATAGACAGAGACAGAGAGAGAGAGACAGACTGTATATAGACAGAGACAGAGAGACAGAGACAGACTGTATATAGACAGAGAGAGAGAGAGACAGACTGTATATAGACAGAGACAGAGACAGAGAGAGAGAGACAGACTGTATATAGACAGAGACAGAGAGAGAGAGACAGACTGTATATAGACAGAGACAGAGAGAGAGAGACAGACTGTATATAGACAGAGACAGAGAGACAGAGACAGACTGTATATAGACAGAGAGAGAGAGACAGACTGTATATAGACAGAGACAGAGACAGAGAGAGACAGACTGTATATAGACAGAGACAGACTGTATATAGACAGAGACAGAGACAGAGAGAGACAGACTGTATATAGACAGAGACAGAGAGAGAGAGACAGACTGTATATAGACAGAGTCAGAGACAGAGAGAGACAGACTGTATATAGACAGAGACAGAGAGAGAGAGACAGACTGTATATAGACAGAGACAGAGAGAGAGAGACAGACTGTATATAGACAGAGACAGAGAGAGAGAGTCAGACTGTATATAGACAGAGACAGAGAGAGAGAGACAGACTGTATATAGACAGTGAGAGAGAGACAGACTGTATATAGACAGAGACAGAGACAGAGAGACAGACTGTATATAGACAGTGACAGAGAGAGAGAGACAGACTGTATATAGACAGAGACAGAGAGACAGAGACAGACTGTATATAGACAGAGAGAGAGAGAGACAGACTGTATATAGACAGAGACAGAGACAGAGAGAGAGAGACAGACTGTATATAGACAGAGACAGAGAGAGAGAGACAGACTGTATATAGACAGAGACAGAGAGAGAGAGACAGACTGTATATAGACAGAGACAGAGAGACAGAGACAGACTGTATATAGACAGAGAGAGAGAGACAGACTGTATATAGACAGAGACAGAGACAGAGAGAGACAGACTGTATATAGACAGAGACAGACTGTATATAGACAGAGACAGAGACAGAGAGAGACAGACTGTATATAGACAGAGACAGAGAGAGAGAGACAGACTGTATATAGACAGAGTCAGAGACAGAGAGAGACAGACTGTATATAGACAGAGACAGAGAGAGAGAGACAGACTGTATATAGACAGAGACAGAGAGAGAGAGACAGACTGTATATAGACAGAGACAGAGAGAGAGAGTCAGACTGTATATAGACAGAGACAGAGAGAGAGAGACAGACTGTATATAGACAGAGAGAGAGAGACAGACTGTATATAGACAGAGACAGAGACAGAGAGACAGACTGTATATAGACAGTGACAGAGAGAGAGAGACAGACTGTATATAGACAGAGACAGAGACAGAGAGACAGACTGTATATAGACAGAGACATTTGAAATGTATTTAGTTTTTAGGGGAACTTTTGTTTACTGTTCATTTTTCTATGGTTTATTAGCTACTTCACTTGCTTTGGCAAATGTGAACATATGTTTCCCCCCATGACAATAAAGCAACCTAAAATTATAGAGGGGGGAGAGAAGAGAGAGGGAGGAGAGAAGAGAAGAGAGAGGAGAGAAGGGAGAGGAGAGAGCGAGGCAGGGTGTGGAGAGAAGAGAGGAGAGAGGGAGGAGAGAAGAGAGAGAGGCAGGGCAGGGCGTGGAGAGAGGGAGGGAAGAGAGAAGAAAGAGAGGCAGGGCAGGGCGTGGAGAGAGGGAGGGAGGAGAGAAGAGAGAGGCAGGGCAGGGCGTGGAGAGAGGAGAAAGGGAGGAGAGAAGAGAGAGGCAGGGCAGGGCGTGGAGAGAGGGAGGGAGGAGAGAAGAGAGAGAGGCAGGGCAGGGCGTGGAGAGAGGAGAAAGGGAGGAGAGAAGAGAGAGGCAGGGCAGGGCGTGGAGGGAGGGAGGGAGGAGAGAAGAGAGAGAGGCAGGGCAGGGCGTGGAGAGAGGGAGGGAGGAGAGAAGAGAGAGAGGCAGGGCAGGGCGTGGAGAGAGGAGAAAGGGAGGAGAGAAGAGAGAGGCAGGGCAGGGCGTGGAGAGAGGGAGGGAGGAGAGAAGAGAGAGAGGCAGGGCAGGGCGTGGAGAGAGGAGAAAGGGAGGAGAGAAGAGAGAGGCAGGGCAGGGCGTGGAGGGAGGGAGGGAGGAGAGAAGAGAGAGAGGCAGGGCAGGGCGTGGAGAGAGGGAGGGAGGAGAGAAGAGAGAGAGGCAGGGCAGGGCGTGGAGAGAGGAGAAAGGGAGGAGAGAAGAGAGAGGCAGGGCAGGGCGTGGAGAGAGGGAGGGAGGAGAGAAGAGAGAGAGGCAGGGCAGGGCGTGGAGAGAGGAGAAAGGGAGGAGAGAAGAGAGAGAGGCAGGGCAGGGCGTGGAGAGAGGGAGGGAGGAGAGAAGAGAGAGAGGCAGGGCAGGGAGTGGAGAGAGGAGAAAGGGAGGAGAGAAGAGAGAGGCAGGGCAGGGCGTGGAGAGAGGGAGGGAGGGAGGAGATAAGAGAGAGAGGCAGGGCAGGGCGTGGAGAGAGGGAGGGAGGAGAGAAGAAAGAGAGGCAGGGCAGGGCGTGGAGAGAGGGAGGGAGGAGAGAAGAGAGAGAGGCAGGGCAGGGCGTGGAGAGAGGGAGGGAGGAGAGAAGAGAGAGAGGCAGGGCAGGGCGTGGAGAGAGGGAGGGAGGAGAGAAGAGAGAGAGGCAGGGCAGGGCGTGGAGAGAGGGAGGGAGGAGAGAAGAGAGAGGCAGGGCAGGGCGTGGAGAGAGGGAGGGAGGAGAGAAGAGAGAGAGGCAGGCAGGGCGTGGAGAGGGAGGGAGGAGAGAAGAGAGAGAGGCAGGGCAGGGCGTGGAGAGAGGAGAAAGGGAGGAGAGAAGAGAGAGAGGCAGGGCAGGGCGTGGAGAGAGGGAGGGAGGAGAGAAGAGAGAGAGGCAGGGCAGGGCGTGGAGAGAGGAGAAAGGGAGGAGAGAAGAGAGAGAGGCAGGGCAGGGCGTGGAGAGAGGGAGGGAGGAGAGAAGAGAGAGAGGCAGGGCAGGGCGTGGAGAGAGGAGAAAGGGAGGAGAGAAGAGAGAGAGGCAGGGCAGGGCGTGGAGAGAGGGAGGGAGGGAGGAGAGAAGAGGGAGAGGCAGGGCAGGGTGTGGAGAGAGGGAGGGAGGAGAGAAGAGAGAGGCAGGGCAGGGCGTGGAGAGAGGGAGGGAGGAGAGAAGAGAGAGAGGCAGGGCAGGGCGTGGAGAGAGGGAGGGAGGAGAGAAGAGAGAGAGGCAGGGCAGGGCGTGGAGAGAGGGAGGAGAGAAGAGAGAGAGAGAGGCAGGGCAGGGCGTGGAGAGAGGGAGGGAGGAGAGAAGAGAGAGAGGGATGGCAGGGCGTGGAGAGAGGGAGGGAG
Organism: Oncorhynchus mykiss; assembly: GCF_057628025.1. Lineage (NCBI taxonomy): Eukaryota > Metazoa > Chordata > Actinopteri > Salmoniformes > Salmonidae > Oncorhynchus > Oncorhynchus mykiss. The sequence continues at coordinate 86,173,213 of NC_143031.1, read as the reverse complement.
GAGAGAAGAGAGAGAGGCAGGGCAGGGCGTGGAGAGAGGGAGGGAGGAGAGAAGAGAGAGAGGCAGGGCAGGGCGTGGAGAGAGGGAGGGAGGAGAGAAGAGAGAGAGGCAGGGCAGGGCGTGGAGAGAGGGAGGGAGGAGAGAAGAGAGAGAGGCAGGGCAGGGCGTGGAGAGAGGGAGGAGAGAAGAGAGAGAGGCAGGGCAGGGCGTGGAGAGAGAGATGGAGGAGAGAAGAGAGAGAGGCAGGGCAGGGTGTGGAGAGAGGGAGGAGAGAAGAGAGAGAGGGAGGGCAGGGCGCGGTGTAGGAAAGAGAGCCAAGATAAACCCAGGGCACCAGTCCTGGCAGACTCCTTGGTTGGCACACACACGCTGTAGGCATTAGTGTAGATGAAGGGTGAATTCACTCTCTTGAGCTCCAGTCGACTGGAAGAGGAGCTGAACAGTCAACACACACACACACACACACACACACACACACACACACACACACACTTCCAGAGCCACAGGTCCTGAAGAGGGTTGAACCCATGTTGAACAGTCAACACACACACACACACACACACACACACACACGCACGCACTTCCAGAGCCACAGGTCCTGAAGAGGGTTGAACCCATGTTGAACAGTCAACACACACACACACACACACACACACACACACACACACTTCCAGAGCCACAGGTCCTGAAGAGGGTTGAACCCATGTTGAACAGTCAACACACACACACACACACACACACACACACACTTCCAGAGCCACAGGTCCTGAAGAGGGTTGAACCCATGTTGAACAGTCAACACACACACACACACACACACACACACACACACACACACTTCCAGAGCCACAGGTCCTGAAGAGGGTTGAACCCATGTTGAACAGTCAACACACACACACACACACACACACACACACACACACACACACACTTCCAGAGCCACAGGTCCTGAAGAGGGTTGAACCCATGTTGAACAGTCAACACACACACACACACACACACACACACACACACACACACACACACACACTTCCAGAGCCACAGGTCCTGAAGAGGGTTGAACCCATGTTGAACAGTCAACACACACACACACACACACACACACACACACACACACACACACACTTCCAGAGCCACAGGTCCTGAAGAGGGTTGAACCCATGTTGAACAGTCAACACACACACACACACACACACACACACACACACACACACACACACTTCCAGAGCCACAGGTCCTGAAGAGGGTTGAACCCATGTTGAACAGTCAACACACACACACACACACACACACACACACACACACACACACACACTTCCAGAGCCACAGGTCCTGAAGAGGGTTGAACCCATGTTGAACAGTCAACACACACACACACACACACACACACACACACACACACACACACACTTCCAGAGCCACAGGTCCTGAAGAGGGTTGAACCCATGTTGAACAGTGGTGTTGAACGCTGTATATATATATATACATGTTAAGAAAAAATCTAAGAGAACTTGTAAATGAGGGTTATTTGTTGATGTAGAAATGTAAACGTAGATATTTTAAGGTTGTGTCAGATTTGTGGGAGAAAATATTGGGGAGAAAAAAAAGGGTATTCAACAAAGGACCTTAGAAGATCGGCAGGAACCACCCACTCAACCACCCACTCAACCACCCACTCACCCACCCACTCAATCACCCACCCACTCAACCACCCACTCACCCACCCACTCAATCACCTACCCACTCAACCACCCACTCAACCACCCACTCAACCACCCACTCACCCACCCACTCAATCACCCACCCACTCAACCACCCACTCAATCACCTACCCACTCAACCACCCACTCAACCACCCACTCAACCACCCACTCACCCACCCACTCAATCACCCACCCACTCAACCACCCACTCACCCACCCACTCAATCACCTACCCACTCAACCACCCACTCAACCACCCACTCACCCACCCACTCAATCACCCACCCACCCACCCACTCAATCACCTACCCACTCAACCACCCACTCAATCACCCACTCACCCACCCACTCAACCACCCACTCAATCACCTACCCACTCAACCACCCACCCACTCAATCACCCACTCACCCACCCACTCAATCAACCACCCACTCAACCACCTACCCACTCAATCACCCACTCACCCACCCACTCAACCACCCACCCACTCAACCACCTACCCACTCAACCACCTACCCACTCAACCAATCACCCACTCAATCACCTACCCACTCAACCAATCACCCACTCAACCACCTACCCACTCAACCACCTACCCACTCAACCAATCACCCACTCAATCACCTACCCACTCAACCAATCACCCACTCAATCACCTACCCACTCAATCAACTACCCACTCAACCAATCACCCACTCAATCACTCAATCACACACCCACTCAATCACCCACTCAATCACTCAATCACCCACCCACTCACTCACCCACCCACTCAATAACTCAATCACACACCCACTCAATCACACACCCACTCAATCACCCACCCGCTCAATCACCCACTCAATCACCCACTCAATCACCCACCCACTCACTCACCCACCCACTCAATCACCCACCCACTCAACCAATCACCCACCCACTCAACCAATCACCCACCCACTCAATCACCCACCCACCCACTCAATCACCCACCCACCCACTCAATCACCCACCCACTCAATCACCCACTCACCCACCCACTCAACCACCCACCCACTCAACCACCTACCCACTCAACCACCTACCCACTCAACCAATCACCCACTCAATCACCTACCCACTCAACCAATCACCCACTCAATCACCTACCCACTCAATCAACTACCCACTCAACCAATCACCCACTCAATCACTCAATCACACACCCACTCAATCACCCACTCAATCACTCAATCACCCACCCACTCACTCACCCACCCACTCAATAACTCAATCACACACCCACTCAATCACACACCCACTCAATCACCCACCCGCTCAATCACCCACTCAATCACCCACTCAATCACCCACTCAATCACCCACCCACTCACTCACCCACCCACTCAATCACCCACCCACTCAACCAATCACCCACCCACTCAACCAATCACCCACCCACTCAATCACCCACCCACCCACTCAATCACCCACCCACTCAATCACCCACCCACTCAATCACTCACTCACCCACCCACTCACTCAATCATCCACTCACTCAATCACTCACCCACCCACTCACTCAATCACTCACCCACCCACTCAATCACCCACCCACTCAGTCACCCAACCACCCACTCAATCACTCACCCACTCACTCACCCACTCAATCACTCACTTAATTACCCACCCACTCACTCACCCAATCACCCACTCAATCAATCACCCACTCAACCAATCACCCACCCACCCAATCACCCACCCACCCACTCACTCAATCATCCACTCACTCAATCACTCACCCACCCACTCACTCAATCACTCACTCACCCACCCACTCAATCACCCACCCACTCAGTCACCCAACCACCCACTCAATCACTCACCCACTCACTCACCCACTCAATCACTCACTCAATCACTCACTCAATCACCCACCCACTCACTTACCCACCCACCCACCCACTCACTCACCCACCCACCCACCCAATCACTCAATCACTCACCCACTCACTCACCCACTCAATCACCCACCCACCCACTCAATCACTCACCCACCCACCCACCCACCCAATCACCCCTCAAAGAATACATCTGATCTGGTGAATTTAGTCAAAGGATATGAAATGTATTGTTGTTCAAAGTATAGAGAAATAACAACAGAATAATGACAACAACAGAGTAATGACAACAACAACAACAGAGTAATAACAACAACAACAACAGCGTAATGACAACAACAACAACAACAAGAGTAATGACAACAACAATCAATTAAAATATAAAAATCACGTGGAAAGGACAGTCAGGAGTCATGGCAACAGCTTTACAGTGTCAACCAGGAGATTGTGTTGCTAATCGGAAAGGACAGTCAGGAGTCATGGCAACAGCTTTACAGTGTCAACCAGGAGATTGTGTTGCTAATCGGAAAGGACAGTCAGGAGTCATGGCAACAGCTTTACAGTGTCAACCAGGAGATTGTGTTGCTAATCGGTAAGGACAGTCAGGAGTCATGGCAACAGCTTTACAGTGTCAACCAGGATATTGTGTTGCTAATCGGAAAGGACAGTCAGGAGTCATGGCAACAGCTTTACAGTGTCGACCAGGAGATTGTGTTGCTAATCGGAAAGGACAGTCAGGAGTCATGGCAACAGCTTTACAGTGTCAACCAGGAGATTGTGTTGCTAATCGGAAAGGACAGTCAGGAGTCATGGCAACAGCTTTACAGTGTCGACCAGGAGATTGTGTTGCTAATCGGAAAGGACAGTCAGGAGTCATGGCGATTAGGGTAAGGGTCTCTCTCTCTCCCCTCTCAGATAGTATGACCTAACCCTCAACCATTAGGGGGAAGGGTCTCTCTCTCCCCTCTCAGATAGTATGACCTAACCCTCAACCATTAGGGGGAAGGGTCTCTCTCTCTCCTCAGATAGTATGACCTAACCCTCAACCATTAGGGGGAAGGGTCCCTGTCTCTCCCCTCACATAGTATGACCTACCCCTCAACCATTAGGGGTAAGGGTCTCTCTCTCTCCCCTCTCAGATAGTATGACCTAACCCTCAACCATTAGGGGGAAGGGTCTCTCTCTCTCCCCTCACATAGTATGACCTACCCCTCAACCATTAGGGGTAAGGGTCTCTCTCTCTCCCCTCTCAGATAGTATGACCTAACCCTCAACCATTAGGGGGAAGGGTCTCTCTCTCTCCCCTCAGATAGTATGACCTAACCCTCAACCATTAGGGGGAAGGGTCTCTCTCTCTCTCTCCTCAGATAGTATGACCTAACCCTCAACCATTAGGGGGAAGGGTCTCTCTCTCTCCCCTCACATAGTATGACCTACCGCTCAACCATTAGGGGTAAGGGTCTCTCTCTCTCCCCTCTCAGATAGTATGACCTAACCCTCAACCATTAGGGGGAAGGGTCTCTCTCTCTCCCCTCAGATAGTATGACCTAACCCTCAACCATTAGGGGGAAGGGTCTCTCTCTCTCTCTCCTCAGATAGTATGACCTAACCCTCAACCATTAGGGGGAAGGGTCTCTCTCTCTCCCCTCACATAGTATGACCTACCCCTCAACCATTAGGGGGAAGGGTCTCTCTCTCTCCTCAGATAGTATGACCTAACCCTCAACCATTAGGGGGAAGGGTCCCTGTCTCTCCCCTCTCTCTCTCTCTCTCTCCCCTCAGATAGTATGACCTAACCCTCAACCATTAGGGGGAAGGGTCTCTCTCTCTCCCCTCAGATAGTATGACCTAACCCTCAACCATTAGGGGGAAGGGTCCCTCTCTCTCCCCTCTCAGATAGTATGACCTAACCCTCAACCATTAGGGGGAAGGGTCTCTCTCTCTCTCTCCTCAGATAGTATGACCTAACCCTCAACCATTAGGGGGAAGGGTCTCTCTCTCTCTCCTCAGATAGTATGACCTACCCTCAACCATTAGGGGGAAGGGTCTCTCTCTCTCTCCTCAGATAGTATGACCTAACCCTCAACCATTAGGGGGAAGGGTCTCTCTCTCTCTCCCCTCAGATAGTATGACCTAACCCTCAACCATTAGGGGGAAGGGTCTCTCTCTCTCCCCTCAGATAGTATGACCAACCCCTCAACCATTAGGGGGAAGGGTCTCTCTCTCTCCTCAGATAGTATGACCTAACCCTCAACCATTAGGGGGAAGGGTCTCTCTCTCCTCTCAGATAGTATGACCTAACCCTCAACCATTAGGGGGAAGGGTCTCTCTCTCCCCTCTCAGATAGTATGACCTAACCCTCAACCATTAGGGGGAAGGGTCTCTCTCTCTCCTCTCAGATAGTATGACCTACCCTCAACCATTAGGGGGAAGGGTCTCTCTCTCTCCCCTCAGATAGTATGACCTAACCCTCAACCATTAGGGGGAAGGGTCTCTCTCTCTCCTCTCAGATAGTATGACCTAACCCTCAACCATTAGGGGGAAGGGTCCCTGTCTCTCCCCTCTCTCTCTCTCTCTCTCTCCCCTCAGATAGTATGACCTAACCCTCAACCATTAGGGGGAAGGGTCTCTCTCTCTCCCCTCAGATAGTATGACCTAACCCTCAACCATTAGGGGGAAGGGTCTCTCTCTCTCCCCTCAGATAGTATGACCTAACCCTCAATCATTAGGGGGAAGGGTCTCTCTCTCTCCTCAGATAGTATGACCTAACCCTCAACCATTAGGGGGAAGGGTCTCTCTCTCTCCCCTCAGATAGTATGACCTAACCCTCAACCATTAGGGGGAAGGGTCTCTCTCTCTCCCCTCTCAGATAGTATGACCTAACCCTCAACCATTAGGGGGAAGGGTCTCTCTCTCCCCTCAGATAGTATGACCTAACCCTCAACCATTAGGGGGAAGGGTCTCTCTCTCTCCCCTCACATAGTATGACCTACCCCTCAACCATTAGGGGGAAGGGTCTCTCTGTCTCCCCTCAGATAGTATGACCTAACCCTCAACCATTAGGGGGAAGGGTCTCTCTCGCTCCCCTCAGATAGTATGACCTAACCCTCAACCATTAGGGGGAAGGGTCTCTCTCTCTCTCCCCTCAGATAGTATGACCTAACCCTCAACCATTAGGGGGAAGGGTCTCTCTCTCTCTCTCTCTCTCCCCTCAGTATGACCTACCCCTCAACCATTAGGGGGGAGGGTCTCTCTCTCTCTCCCCTCAGATAGTATGACCTAACCCTCAACCATTAGGGGGAAGGGTCTCTCTCTCTCTCTCTCTCCCCTCAGTATGACCTAACCCTCAACCATTAGGGGGAAGGGTCTCTCTCTCTCCCCTCTCAGATAGTATGACCTACCCCTCAACCATTAGGGGGAAGGGTCTCTCTCTCTCCCTTCAGATAGTATGACCTAACCCTCAACCATTAGGAGGAAGGGTCTCTCTCTCTCCTCAGATAGTATGACCTAACCCTCAACCATTAGGGGGAAGGGTCCCTCTCTCTCCCCTCTCAGATAGTATGGCCTAACCCTCAACCATTAGGGGGAAGGGTCCCTGTCTCTCCCCTCTCTCTCTCTCTCTCTCCCCTCAGATAGTATGGCCTAACCCTCAACCATTAGGGGGAAGGGTCTCTCTCTCTCTCTCCCCCCTCAGATAGTATGACCTAACCCTCAACCATTAGGGGGAAGGGTCTCTCTCTCTCTCCTCAGATAGTATGACCTACCCTCAACCATTAGGGGGAAGGGTCTCTCTCTCTCCTCAGATAGTATGACCTAACCCTCAACCATTAGGGGGAAGGGTCTCTCTCTCTCTCTCTCTCCCCTCAGTATGACCTACCCCTCAACCATTAGGGGGAAGGGTCTCTCTCTCTCTCTCTCTCCTCAGATAGTATGACCTACCCCTCAACCATTAGGGGGAAGGGTCTCTCTCTCTCTCCTCAGATAGTATGACCTAACCCTCAACCATTAGGGGGAAGGGTCTCTCTCTCTCTCCCCTCAGATAGTATGACCTAACCCTCAACCATTAGGGGGAAGGGTCTCTCTCTCTCCCCTCAGATAGTATGACCTACCCCTCAACCATTAGGGGGAAGGGTCTCTCTCTCTCTCTCCTCAGATAGTATGACCTAACCCTCAACCATTAGGGGGAAGGGTCTCTCTCTCTCCCCTCAGATAGTATGACCTAACCCTCAACCATTAGGGGTAAGGGTCTCTCTCTCTCCCCTCAGATAGTATGACCTAACCCTCAACCATTAGGGGGAAGGGTCTCTCTCTCTCTCTCTCTCCCCTCAGTATGACCTACCCCTCAACCATTAGGGGGAAGGGTCTCTCTCTCTCTCCCCTCAGATAGTATGACCTAACCCTCAACCATTAGGGGGAAGGGTCTCTCTCTCTCTCCCCTCAGATAGTATGACCTAACCCTCAACCATTAGGGGGAAGGGTCTCTCTCTCTCTCCCCTCAGATAGTATGACCTAACCCTCAACCATTAGGGGGAAGGGTCTCTCTCTCTCTCCCCTCAGATAGTATGACCTAACCCTCAACCATTAGGGGGAAGGGTCTCTCTCTCTCTCCCCTCAGATAGTATGACCTACCCCTCAACCATTAGGGGGAAGGGTCTCTCTCTCTCCCCTCAGATAGTATGACCTAACCCTCAACCATTAGGGGGAAGGGTCTCTCTCTCTCCCCTCTCAGATAGTATGACCTAACCCTCAACCATTAGGGGGAAGGGTCTCTCTCTCCCCTCAGATAGTATGACCTACCCTCAACCATTAGGGGGAAGGGTCTCTCTCTCTCTCCCCTCAGTATGACCTACCCCTCAACCATTAGGGGGAAGGGTCTCTCTCTCTCTCCCCTCAGATAGTATGACCTAACCCTCAACCATTAGGGGGAAGGGTCTCTCTCTCTCTCCCCTCAGATAGTATGACCTACCCCTCAACCATTAGGGGGAAGGGTCTCTCTCTCTCTCCCCTCAGATAGTATGACCTACCCCTCAACCATTAGGGGGAAGGGTCTCTCTCTCTCCCCTCAGATAGTATGACCTACCCTTCAACCATTAGGGGGAAGGGTCTCTCTCTGTCTCCTCCCTCTCTCTCCCGTCAGTGTGGCGCAGGGCATCATGGGGGCTGGAGTCCAGGGCTTTGTCTGGACTGTCCTTGTCATTACAGCAGATGTGACAGTATTTTGGTTTGTTGTGAATCTGTTTATTTATTTTAAATCTTTATTTAACTTCAGGCTGGTCGGTGAAGAACAAATTCTCATTTACAAATGACGGCCGACCCCGGACCTGGGCCAATCGTTGAGCTTTACGGGACTCCCAATCACCGACCCCGGACGCTGGGCCAATCGTTGAGCTCTACGGGACTCTCAATCGCCGACCCCGGACGCTGGGCCAATCGTTGAGCTCTACGGGACTCCCAATCACCGACCCCCGGACCTGGGCCAATCGTTGAGCTCTACGGGACTCCCAATCACCGACCCCGGACCTGGGCCAATCGTTGAGCTCTACGGGACTCCCAATCACCGACCCCGGACGCTGGGCCAATCGTTGAGCTCTACGGGACTCCCAATCGCCGACCCCGGACGCTGGGCCCATTGTTAAGCTCTACGGGACTCCCAATCGCCGACCCCGGACGCTGGGCCAATCGTTGAGCTCTACGGGACTCCCAATCGCCGACCCCGGACGCTGGGCCAATCGTTGAGCTCTACGGGACTCCCAATCGCCGACCCCGGACGCTGGGCCCATCGTTAAGCTCTACGGGACTCCCAATCGCCGAACCCGGACGCTGGGCCAATCGTGACCGGACATGATACAGCCGGGATTCGAACCAGGGACTATAAAAGTGACAGACCGCTGCGCCACTCGGAAGCCCTTTATTTTGGTTTTGCATATATAGTGTACAAGATGTTTCCTATGGCAAAGACTGTGCAATAAGGCAGAGAGACAGACAGGCAGAGAGACACACAGGCAGAGAGACAGACAGACAGGCAGAGAGACAGACAGGCAGAGAGACATCTGGCTGCAATAGTAACTGTGTGGGACTGTTGTGTGGAGTATCGCCCCAGAGAGGACAGAGAACCCCCCCCCCCCACCCCCCCCCCCCCCATTTCTCCAGTTTAGTACAGGAGAACAGTCCTCTGGGAGAGGATTCAGTGTTCTGGTAGAGCCAGTGGATGAGGGAGGAGAGGGGAGGACATCGCTGTC
>NC_143031.1:86135911-86158411 GCF_057628025.1 Oncorhynchus mykiss | reverse complement strand
CTACTATAGACCCCCCAACCAGTCCCAGGTTAGGTAATGCAGTCTACTATAGACCCCCCCACCAGTCCCAGGTTAGGTAATGTAGTCTACTATGAGACCCCCACAAGTCCCAGGTTAGGTAATGTAGTCTACTATAGACCCCCACCAGTCCCAGGTTAGGTAATGCAGTCTACTATAGACCCCCCCCCCCCAGTCCCAGGTTAGGTAATGTAGTCTACTATAGACCCCCACCCCCCCCCGTCCAGGTTAGGTAATGTAGTCTACTATAGACCCCCGCATTTCCCAGGTTAGGTAATGTAGTCTACTATAGACCCCACCCCACCAGTCTACCTGGTTGATGGTCTTCTCCATCTGGACCAGTCCCAGGTTGGGTAATGTAGTCTTGATGAAGTCCACTATAGACTCCAGACTGTCGTGCTGTAGGATCAAGGGCTTGTGACTACCCAGAAGACTTTAGCGACACCTTGAAGATCACCTCCGAACCCTGGAGAAACAACATGTCTGGAGGAGAGAGACAGAGAGAGAGACAGAGAGAGAGACAGAGAGAGAGGAGACAGCGAGAGAGCGAGAGAGAGACAGAGCGAGACAGACATAGAGAGAGAAAGAGACAGAGAGAGACAGACAGAGAGAGAGAGAGAGAGAGAGAGAGAGACAGAGAGACAGACAGAGAGAGAGAGAGAGAGAGAGACAGAGACAGAGAGAGAGACAGAGAGACAGAGAGAGAGACAGAGAGAAGGAGACAGCGAGAGAGAGAGACAGAGGCAAATTAGGAGGAGAAGCAACTACATGACATGATAGTAAGTCTCAGTGTTCCATTTACAGACAGACAGACAGACAGGCAGGCAGGCGGGCAGACAGGCAGACAGACAGGCAGACAAACAGGCAGACAAACAGGCAGACAGACAGAGAAGCACGCAGGTGACAGCGCAGGTGTGACGGAGGGAGGACAACACAACAGCAGGTGTGACGGAGGACAACACAACAGCAGGTGTGACGGAGGGAGGACAACACAACAGCAGGTGTGACGGAGGGAGGACAACACAACAGCAGGTGTGACGGAAGGCAGAACACAACAGCAGGTGTGACGGAGGAGGACAACACAACAGCAGGTGTGACGGAGGGAGGACATCACAACAGCAGGTGTGACGGAGGGAGGACATCACAACAGCAGGTGTGACGGAGGGAGCAACACAACAGCAGGTGTGACGGAGGACAACACAACAGCAGGTGTGACGGAGGAAGGACAACACAACAGCAGGTGTGACGGAGGGAGGACAACACAACAGCAGGTGTGACGGAGGACTGAAGACTGTGAAATCTGAACCCAGGCCAGCAGACTGTGAAATCTGAACCCAGGCCAGCAGACTGAAATCTGACCCCAGGCCAGCAGACTGAAGACTGAAATCTGACCTCAGGCCAGCAGACTGAAGACTGAAATCTGACCTCAGGCCAGCAGACTGAAGACTGTGAAATCTGACCTCAGGCCAGCAGACTGTGAAATCTGACCCCAGGCCAGCAGACTGAAGACTGTGAAATCTGACCCCAGGCCAGCAGACTGAAGACTGTGAAATCTGACCCCCAGGCCAGCAGACTGTGAAATCTGACCCCAGGCCAGCATACTGAAGACTGTGAAATCTGACCCCAGGCCAGCAGACTGTGAAATCTGACCCCAGGCCAGCAGACTGAAGACTGTGAAATCATTCCCAGGCCAGCAGACTGTGAAATCTGACCCCAGGCCAGCAGACTGAATACACACCTCCTCCTCATACACCTCCTCCGCACACACCTCCCTCCTCATCACCTCCTCCTCACACACCTCCTCACACACCTCCTCCTCACACACCTCCTCCGCACACACCTCCTCCGCACACACCTCCTCCTCATACACCTCCTCCTCATACACCTCCACCTCACATACCTCCTCCTCACACACCTCCTCACACACCTCCTCCTCACACACCTCCTCCTCACACACCTCCTACTCACACACCTCCTCCTCATACACCTCCTCCTCACACCACCTCCTCCTCATACACCTCCACCTCATACACCAGCACCTCATACACCAGCACCTCCTCCTCATACATCACCTCCTCCACCTCCACCTCATACACCTCCTCCTCACACACCTCCACCTCACACACCTCCACCTCCTCCTCATCACCTCCTCCTCACACACCTCCTCCTCACCACCTCCTCCTCACACACCTCCTCCTCCACTTCCACCTCCTCCTCATACACCTCCTCCTCACACACCTCCTTCTCACACACCTCCTCCTCCTCCTTTATACACCTCCTCATACACCTTCCTCACACACCTCACACACCTCCAACTCCTCACACACCTCCTCCTCACACCCCCTCCTCACACACCTCCTCCTCACACACCTCCTCACACACCTCCTCCTCATACATCACCTCCCTCCACCTCCACCTCATACACCTCCTCCTCACACACCTCCACCTCACACACCTCCACCTCCTCCTCATACACCTCCTCCTCACACACCTCCTCCTCACACACCTCCTCCTCACACACCTCCTCCTCACACACCTCCTCCTCCACTTCCACCTCCTCCTCACACACCTCCTTCTCACACACCTCCTCCTCCTCCTTATACACCTCCTCATACACCTCCTCACACACCTCACACACCTCCACCTCCTCACACACCTCCTCCTCACACACCCCCTCCTCACACACTTCCACCTCCTCACACACCTCCACCTCCTCACACACCTCCTCCTCACACACCTCCACCTCACACACCTCCACCTCACACACCTCCACCTCACACACCTCCACCTCACACACCTCCACCTCACACACCCCCACCTCACACACCTCCTCCTCATACACCTCCTCCTCACACACCTCCATCTCACACACCTCCTCCTCACACACCTCCACCTCACACACCTCCACCTCACACACCCCCACCTCACACACCTCCTCCTCACACACCTCCTTCTCACACACCTCCTCCTCCTCCTTATACACCTCCTCATACACCTCCTCACACACCTCACACACCTCACACACCTCCTCCTCACACACCCCCTCCTCACACACTTCCACCTCCTTCACACACCTCCACCTCCTCACACACCTCCTCCTCACATCACCTCCACCTCACACACCTCCACCTCACACACCTCCACCTCACACACCTCCACCTCACACACCTCCACCTCACACACCCCCACCTCACACACCTCCTCCTCATACACCTCCTCCTCATACACCTCCTCCTCACACACCTCCATCTCACACACCTCCTCCTCACACACCTCCACCTCACACACCTCCACCTCACACACCCCACCTCACACACCTCCTCCTCATACACCTCCTCCTCATACACCTCCACCTTCTCCTCATACACCTCCACCTTCTCCTCATACACCTCCACCTTCTCCTCTACCCCTTTCCATTCCTACTAAAGACACTCAACATTACATAGAATACACACCTCCTCCTCAAACACCTCCTCCTCATACAACTCCACCTCTACCCCTTTCCATTCCGACTAAAGACACTCAACATTACACTCTGCTTTCTTACCAACTACCCTGGCTACGAAGCCCAGAGGTAACTAACCAAACACCCTGGCAACGAAGCCCAGAGGTAACTAACCAAACACCCTGGCTACGAAGCATACAGGTAACTAACCAAACACCCTGGCTACGAAGCCCAGAGGTAACTAACCAAACACCCTGGCTACGAAGACCAGAGATAACTTACCAAACACCCTGGCTACGAAGCCCACAGGTAACTAACCAAACACCCTAGCTACGAAGCATAGAGGTAACTAACCAAACACCCTGGCTACGAAGCATAGAGGTAACTAACCAAACACCCTGGCTACGAAGCATAGAGGTAACTAACCAACACCCTGGCTACGAAGCATAGAGGTAACTAACCAAACACCATGGCTACGAAGCCCAGAGGTAACTAACCAAACACCCTAGCTACGAAGCATAGAGGTAACTAACCAAACACCCTGGCTACGAAGCATAGAGGTAACTAACCAACCACCCTGGCTACGAAGCCTAGAGGTAACTAACCAACCACCCTGGCTACGAAGCCCAGAGGTAACTAACCAACCACCCTGGCTACGAAGCATACGGGGAACTAACCAACCACCCTGGCTACGAAGCCTAGAGGTAACTAACCAACAACCCTGGCTACGAAGCCCAGAGGTAACTTACCAAACACCCTGGCTACAAAGCCCAGAGGTAACTTACCAAACACCCTGGCTACGAAGCCCAGAGGTAACTAACCAAACACCCTGGCTACAAAGCCTAGATGTAACTTAACAAACACCCTGGCTACGAAGCCCAGAGGTAACTAACCAACCACCCTGGCTACGAAGCCCAGAGGTAACTAACCAACCACCCTGGCTACGAAGCCTAGAGGTAACTAACCAAACACCCTGGCTACGAAGCATACAGGTAACTAACCAAACACCCTGGCTACGAAGCCCAGAGGTAACTTACCAAACACCCTGGCTACGAAGCCGAGGGGTAACTTACCAAACACCCTGGCTACGAAGCATACAGGTAACTAACCAAACACCCTGGCTACGAAGCCTAGAGGTAACTAACCAAACACCCTGGCTACGAAGCCCAGAGGTAACTAACCAAACACCCTGGCTATGAAGCCCAGAGGTAACTAACCAAACACCCTGGCTACGAAGCCCAGAGATAACTTACCAAACACCCTGGCTACTAAGCCCAGAGCGAACTTACCAAACACCCTGGCTACGAAGCCTAGAGGTAACTAACCAAACACCCTGGCTACGAAGCCCAGAAGTAACTTACCAAACACCCTGGCTACGAAGCATAGAGGTAACTAACCAAACACCCTGGCTACGAAGCCCAGAGGTAACTAACCAAACACCCTGGCTACGAAGCCCAGAGGTAACTTACCAACACCCTGGCTACGAAGCCCAGAGGTAACTAACCAAACACCCTAGCTACGAAGCCTAGAGGTAACTTACCAAACACCCTGGCTACGAAGCCCAGAGGTAACTAACCAAACACCCTGGCTACGAAGCCTAGAGGTAACTAACCAAACACCCTGGCTACGAAGCCTAGAGGTAACTAACCAACCACCCTGGCTACGAAGCCCAGAGGTAACTTACCAAACACCCTGGCTACGAAGCCCAGAGGTAACTTACCAAACACCCTGGCCACGAAGCCCAGAGGGAAGTGCGAGGCGAAGGCCGTGAGGAACCAGGGAGCAGCGTAGAGAGACGGTCCTATCTCATGCTGTTCCAGATGGACGTACAGGTCTCTGTGGTAGTCATGGAGGAGACGAGACAGCTGGTACATCTGAATCTGGTGGGGGGGGAGAGATGGGTCAGCTGGTACATCTGAATCTGGTGGAGGAGGGGGGGGAGATGGGTCAGCTGGTACATCTGAATCTGGTGGAGGGTGGGGGGGGATGGGTCAGCTGGTACATCTGAATCTGGTGGGGGGGGGGGGGGTGGGGTCAGCTGGTACATCTGAATCTGGTGGAGGGGGTGGGGAGACGGGTCAGCTGGTAAATCTGAATCTGGTGGGGGGGGTCAGCTGGTACATCTGAATCTGGTGGAGGGGGTGGGGAGACGGGTCAGCTGGTACATCTGAATCTGGTGGGGGGGGGGGGGAGAGACGGGTCAGCTGGTACATCTGAATCTGGTGGGGGGGGGAGACGGGTCAGCTGGTACATCTGAATCTGGTGGGGGGGGGGGGGGAGACGGGTCAGCTGGTACATCTGAATCTGGTGGGGTGGGGGGAGATGGGTCAGCTGGTACATCTGAATCTGGTGGGGGGGGGGCGAGTCAGCTGGTACATCTGAATCTGGTGGGGGGGGGGGGGGGAAGATGGGTCAGCTGGTACATCTGAATCTGGTGGGGGGGAGGGGAGACGGGACAGCTGGTCCATCTGAATCTGGAGGGGGTGGGGAGACGGGTCAGCTGGTACATCTGAATCTGGTGGGGGGGGGGTCAGCTGGTACATCTGAATCTGGTGGAGGGGGTGGGGAGACGGGTCAGCTGGTACATCTGAATCTGGTGGGGTGGGGGGAGATGGGTCAGCTGGTACATCTGAATCTGGTGGGGGGGGGGAGATGGGTCAGCTGGTACATCTGAATCTGGTGGGGGGGGGAGACGGGTCAGCTGGTACATCTGAATCTGGTGGGGGGGAGATGGATCAGCTGGTACATCTGAATCTGGTGGGGGGGGAGACGGGACAGCTGGTACATCTGAATCTGGTGGGGGGATGGGTCAGCTGGTACATCTGAATCTGGTGGGGGGGGGGGGGAGACGGGTCAGCTGGTACATCTGAATCTGGTGGGGGGGGGGGATGGGTCAGCTGGTACATCTGAATCTGGTGGGGGGGGGGGGGGGGAGATGGGTCAGCTGGTACATCTGAATCTGCTGGGGGGGGGGAGACGGGTCAGCTGGTACATCTGAATCTGGTGGGGGGAGATGGGTCAGCTGGTACATCTGAATCTGGTGGGGGGGGAGATGGGTAAGCTGGTACATCTGAATCTGGTGGGGGGGGGGGGGATGGGTCAGCTGGTACATCTGAATCTGGTGGGGGGGGGGGGATGGGTCAGCTGGTACATCTGAATCTGGTGGGGGGGGGGGGGGGGTCAGCTGGTACATCTGAATCTGGTGGGGGGGGGACGGGTCAGCTGGTACATCTGAATCTGGTGGGGGGGGAGATGGGTCAGCTGGTACATCTGAATCTGGTGGGGGGGGAGATGGGTCAGCTGGTACATCTGAATCTGGTGGGGGGGGGGGGGAGACGGGTCAGCTGGTACATCTGAATCTGGTGGGGTGGGGGGAGATGGGTCAGCTGGTACATCTGAATCTGGTGGGGGGGGGTCAGCTGGTACATCTGAATCTGGTGGGGGGGGGAGACGGGACAGCTGGTACATCTGAATCTGGTGGGGGGGGTCAGCTGGTACATCTGAATCTGGTGGGGGGGGGAGACGGGACAGCTGGTACATCTGAATCTGGTGGGGGGGGGTCAGCTGGTACATCTGAATCTGGTGTGGGGGGGAGATGGGACAGCTGGTACATCTGAATCTGGTGGGGGGGGGAGACGGGACAGCTGGTACATCTGAATCTGGTGGGGGGGGTCAGCTGGTACATCTGAATCTGGTGGGGGGGGGAGATGGGACAGCTGGTACATCTGAATCTGGTGGGGGGGGGAGATGGGACAGCTGGTACATCTGAATCTGGTGGGGGGGGGAGATGGGACAGCTGGTACATCTGAATCTGGTGGGGGGGGGAGATGGGACAGCTGGTACATCTGAATCTGGTGGGGGGGGGGGGAGACGGGTCAGCTGGTACATCTGAATCTGGTGGGGTGGGGGGAGATGGGTCAGCTGGTACATCTGAATCTGGTGGGGGGGGGTCAGCTGGTACATCTGAATCTGGTGGGGGGGGGAGACGGGACAGCTGGTACATCTGAATCTGGTGGGGGGGGGTCAGCTGGTACATCTGAATCTGGTGGGGGGGGAGATGGGACAGCTGGTACATCTGAATCTGGTGGGGGGGGGAGACGGGACAGCTGGTACATCTGAATCTGGTGGGGGGGGGGTCAGCTGGTACATCTGAATCTGGTGGGGGGGGGAGATGGGACAGCTGGTACATCTGAATCTGGTGGGGGGGGGAGATGGGACAGCTGGTACATCTGAATCTGGTGGGGGGGGGAGATGGGACAGCTGGTACATCTGAATCTGGTGGGGGGGGGAGATGGGACAGCTGGTACATCTGAATCTGGTGGGGGGGGGGGGGGGACATACACTGAGTGAACAAAACATAAAGAACAGCTTCCCCATATTGAGTTGCATCCGCTTTTGGGGAGGGGGGGGGGGGGCTCAGAATAACAGACTCAATTCGTCGGGGCTCTACAAGGTGTTCCACAGGGAGGCTGGTTCCTGTAGTATCATCATGGCAGGTCTGTACTGCTTGGTGTGGTACCTGTAGTATCATCATGTCAGGTCTGTACTGCTTGGTGTGGTACCTGTAGTATCATCATGTCAGGTCCCCATGTACTGCTTGGTGTGGTACCTGTAGTATCATCATGTCAGGTCTGTACTGCTTGGTGTGGTACCTGTAGTATCATCATGTCAGGTCTGTACTGCTTGGTGTGGTACCTGTAGTATCATCATGTCAGGTCTGTACTGCTTGGTGTGGTACCTGTAGTATCATCATGTCAGGTCTGTACTGCTTGGTGTGGTACCTGTAGTATCATCATGTCAGGTCTGTACTGCTTGGTGTGTAGTATCATCATGTCAGGTCTGTACTGCTTGGTGTGGTACCTGTAGTATCATCATGTCAGGTCTGTACTGCTTGGTGTGGTACCTGTAGTATCATCATGTCAGGTCTGTACTGCTTGGTGTGGTACCTGTAGTATCATCATGTCAGGTCTGTACTGCTTGGTGTGGTACCTGTAGTATCATCATGTCAGGTCTGTACTGCTTGGTGTGGTACCTGTAGTATCATCATGTCAGGTCTGTACTGCTTGGTGTGGTACCTGTAGTATCATCATGTCAGGTCTGTCCTGCTTGGTGTGGTACCTGTAGTATCATCATGTCAGCTCTGTACTGCTTGGTGTGGTACCTGTAGTATCATCATGTCAGGTCTGTACTGCTTGGTGTGGTACCTGTAGTATCATCATGTCAGGTCTGTACTGCTTGGTGTGGTACCTGTAGTATCATCATGTCAGGTCTGTACTGCTTGGTGTGGTACCTGTAGTATCATCATGTCAGGTCTGTACTGCTTGGTGTGGTACCTGTAGTATCATCATGTCAGGTCTGTACTGCTTGGTGTGGTACCTGTAGTATCATCATGTCAGGTCTGTCCTGCTTGGTGTGGTACCTGTAGTATCATCATGTCAGCTCTGTACTGCTTGGTGTGGTACCTGTAGTATCATCATGTCAGGTCTGTACTGCTTGGTGTGGTACCTGTAGTATCATCATGTCAGGTCTGTACTGCTTGGTGTGGTACCTGTAGTATCATCATGTCAGGTCTGTACTGCTTGGTGTGGTACCTGTAGTATCATCATGTCAGGTCTGTACTGCTTGGTGTGGTACCTGTAGTATAATCATGTCAGGTCTGTACTGCTTGGTGTGGTACCTGTAGTATCATCATGTCAGGTCTGTACTGCTTGGTGTGGTACCTGTAGTATCATCATGTCAGGTCTGTACTGCTTGGTGTGGTACCTGTAGTATCATCATGTCAGGTCTGTACTGCTTGGTGTGGTACCTGTAGTATCATCATGTCAGGTCTGTACTGCTTGGTGTGGTACCTGTAGTATCATCATGTCAGGTCTGTACTGCTTGGTGTGGTACCTGTAGTATCATCATGTCAGGTCTGTACTGCTTGGTGTGGTACCTGTAGTATCATCATGTCAGGTCTGTACTGCTTGGTGTGGTACCTGTAGTATCATCATGTCAGGTCTGTACTGCTTGGTGTGGTACCTGTAGTATCATCATGTCAGGTCTGTACTGCTTGGTGTGGTACCTGTAGTATCATCATGTCAGGTCTGTACTGCTTGGTGTGGTACCTGTAGTATCATCATGTCAGGTCTGTACTGCTTGGTGTGGTACCTGTAGTATCATCATGTCAGGTCTGTACTGCTTGGTGTGGTACCTGTAGTATCATCATGTCAGGTCTGTACTGCTTGGTGTGGTACCTGTAGTATCATCATGTCAGGTCTGTACTGCTTGGTGTGGTACCTGTAGTATAATCATGTCAGGTCTGTACTGCTTGCGAAGCCCCATATGATACATGAGGAACTGGAGCATGTTGAAGGCGTCCTCCTCTCCCATGTGCAACAACAACACTCCTGCTACGAAGCTGAGACCCTGACAGTATCCCACCTAGAGAGAGGAGGAGGTGGTGGGGAGAGAGGAGGAGGTGGTGGAGAGAGAGGGAAGGAGAGACGGGGGAGAGGGAGGGAGAGAGGAGGAGGTGGGGAGAGAGGGAAGGAGAGACAGGGGAAGAGGGAAGGAGAGAGGGAAGGAGAGACAGGGGAAGAGGGAAGGAGAGAGGGAAGGAGAGATGGGGGAGAGGAAGGAGAGACGGGGGAGAGGGAAGGAGAGAGGGAAGGAGAGACAGGGGGAGAGGGAAGGAGAGAGGGAAGGAGAGATGGGGGAGAGGAAGGAGAGATGGGGGAGAGGAAGGAGAGACGGGGGAGAGGGAAGGAGAGAGGGAAGGAGAGAGGGAAGGAGAGAGGGAAGGAGAGACAGGGGGAGTTAGAAGGAGAGACGGGGAGAGGGAAGGAGAGAGGGAAGGAGAGACGGGGAGAGGGAAGGAGAGAGGGAAGGAGAGAGGGAAGGAGAGAGGGAAGGAGAGACAGGGAGAGGAAGGAGAGAGGGAAGGAGAGACGGGGAGAGGGAAGGAGAGAGGGAAGGAGAGACGGGGAGAGGGAAGGAGAGAGAGAAGGAGAGACGGGGAGAGGGAAGGAGAGAGGGAATGAGAGACGGGGAGAGGGAAGGAGAGACGGGGAGAGGGAAGGAGAGAGGGAATGAGAGACGGGGAGAGGGAAGGAGAGACGGGGAGAGGGAAGGAG
Organism: Oncorhynchus mykiss; assembly: GCF_057628025.1. Taxonomy (NCBI): domain Eukaryota; kingdom Metazoa; phylum Chordata; class Actinopteri; order Salmoniformes; family Salmonidae; genus Oncorhynchus; species Oncorhynchus mykiss. The sequence goes on along the minus strand of NC_143031.1, from coordinate 86,147,833 downwards.
AGAGGGAAGGAGAGAGGGAAGGAGAGAGGGAAGGAGAGACGGGGAGAGGGAAGGAGAGAGGGAAGGAGAGAGGGAAGGAGAGAGGGAAGGAGAGAGGGAAGGAGAGAGGGAAGGAGAGACGGGGAGAGGGAAGGAGAGAGGGAAGGAGAGACGGGGAGAGGGAAGGAGAGAGGGAAGGAGAGACGGGGAGAGGGAAGGAGAGACGGGGGAGAGGAAGGAGAGAGGGAAGGAGAGACGGGGGAGAGGAAGAGGAAGAGGTGATGGATGGTATCTCCCAAAATGCAACAGATTTTTATTTTAATAACTAAAATAAACTGATGCATTTCCTATGTCCGTGTGTGTGTGTGTGTGTGTGTGTGTGTGTGTGTATGTGTGTGTGTGTCCGTGCTTGAGTGTGTTTGTCTATGTGTCATGTGTGTGTTGTGTAGTGTGTGCAGGTGTGTGTGTAATGTGTGTGTTGTGTAGTGCGTGCAGGTGTGTGTGTCATGTGTGTGTTGTGTAGTGCGTGCAGGTGTGTGTGTAATGTGTGTGTGTCCATGTATGCAGGTGTGTGTGTAATGTGTGTGAGAGGGAGGGAGAGAGGAGGAGGTGGGGAGAGAGGGAAGGAGAGACAGGGGAAGAGGGAAGGAGAGAGGGAAGGAGAGACAGGGGAAGAGGGAAGGAGAGAGGGAAGGAGAGATGGGGGAGAGGAAGGAGAGACGGGGGAGAGGGAAGGAGAGAGGGAAGGAGAGACAGGGGGAGAGGGAAGGAGAGAGGGAAGGAGAGATGGGGGAGAGGAAGGAGAGATGGGGGAGAGGAAGGAGAGACGGGGGAGAGGGAAGGAGAGAGGGAAGGAGAGAGGGAAGGAGAGAGGGAAGGAGAGACAGGGGGAGTTAGAAGGAGAGACGGGGAGAGGGAAGGAGAGAGGGAAGGAGAGACGGGGAGAGGGAAGGAGAGAGGGAAGGAGAGAGGGAAGGAGAGAGGGAAGGAGAGACAGGGAGAGGAAGGAGAGAGGGAAGGAGAGACGGGGAGAGGGAAGGAGAGAGGGAAGGAGAGACGGGGAGAGGGAAGGAGAGAGAGAAGGAGAGACGGGGAGAGGGAAGGAGAGAGGGAATGAGAGACGGGGAGAGGGAAGGAGAGACGGGGAGAGGGAAGGAGAGAGGGAATGAGAGACGGGGAGAGGGAAGGAGAGACGGGGAGAGGGAAGGAGAGAGGGAAGGAGAGAGGGAAGGAGAGAGGGAAGGAGAGACGGGGAGAGGGAAGGAGAGAGGGAAGGAGAGAGGGAAGGAGAGAGGGAAGGAGAGAGGGAAGGAGAGAGGGAAGGAGAGACGGGGAGAGGGAAGGAGAGAGGGAAGGAGAGACGGGGAGAGGGAAGGAGAGAGGGAAGGAGAGACGGGGAGAGGGAAGGAGAGACGGGGGAGAGGAAGGAGAGAGGGAAGGAGAGACGGGGGAGAGGAAGAGGAAGAGGTGATGGATGGTATCTCCCAAAATGCAACAGATTTTTATTTTAATAACTAAAATAAACTGATGCATTTCCTATGTCCGTGTGTGTGTGTGTGTGTGTGTGTGTGTGTGTGTATGTGTGTGTGTGTCCGTGCTTGAGTGTGTTTGTCTATGTGTCATGTGTGTGTTGTGTAGTGTGTGCAGGTGTGTGTGTAATGTGTGTGTTGTGTAGTGCGTGCAGGTGTGTGTGTCATGTGTGTGTTGTGTAGTGCGTGCAGGTGTGTGTGTAATGTGTGTGTGTCCATGTATGCAGGTGTGTGTGTAATGTGTGTGTTGTGTAGTGCGTGCAGGTGTGTGTGTAATGTGTGCAGGTGTGTGTGTAATGTTTGTACCTCTGGGTCCAGTAGAGAGTAGGCCTTCAGGAGGTTATAGAGAGACAGCTGACCAGACCCCAACTGAGCCTGGAAATAAGGATGGGTCGGAAAGGTACGACCTGAGAGACAGAGAGACAGAGAGAGAGAGAGAGAGAGAGACAGAGAGAGAGAGAGACACAGAGAGAGAGAGACAGAGAGACAGAGAGAGAGAGAGACAGAGAGACAGAGAGACAGAGAGACAGAGAGACAGAGAGAGAGAGAGAGAGAGAGACAGAGAGAGAGAGAGAGAGAGAGAGAGACAGAGAGAGAGAGAGAGAGAGAGAGACAGAGAGAGAGAGAGACACAGAGAGAGAGAGAGAGACAGAGAGAGAGAGAGAGAGACAGAGAGAGACAGAGAGAGACAGAGAGAGACAGAGAGAGACAGAGAGAGAGAGAGAGAGAGACACAGAGAGAGAGAGAGACAGAGAGAGAGAGAGAGAGAGAGAGAGAGAGAGAGACAGAGACAGAGACAGAGACAGAGACAGAGACAGAGACAGACTGCTTTAGCAAGGATCACTATAACACCATTCTAATGACTTCTTTAGCCAGGATCACTAAAACACCATTCTAATGACTGCTTTAGCCAGGATCACTAAAACACCATTCTAATGACTGCTTTAGCCAGGATCACTAAAACACTGCTTTAGCCAGGATCACTAAAACACTGCTTTAGCCAGGATCACTAAAACACTGCTTTAGCCAGGATCACTAAAACACCCTTCTAATGACTGCTTTAGCCAGGATCACTAAAACACCATTCTAATGACTGCTTTAGCCAGGATCACTAAAACACTGCTTTAGCCAGGATCACTAAAACACCATTCTAATGACTGCTTTAGCCAGGATCACTAAAACACTGCTTTAGCCAGGATCACTAAAACACTGCTTTAGCCAGGATCACTAAAACACCATTCTAATGACTGCTTTAGCCAGGATCACTAAAACACCATTCTAATGACTGCTTTAGCCAGGATCACTAAAACACCATTCTAATGACTGCTTTAGCCAGGATCACTAAAACACCATTCTAATGACTGCTTTAGCCAGGATCACTAAAACACTGCTTTAGCCAGGATCACTAAAACACCATTCTAATGACTGCTTTAGCCAGGATCACTAAAACACTGCTTTAGCCAGGATCACTAAAACACCATTCTAATGACTGCTTTAGCCAGGATCACTAAAACACTGCTTTAGCCAGGATCACTAAAACACCATTCTAATGACTGCTTTAGCCAGGATCACTAAAACACTGCTTTAGCCAGGATCACTGAAACACTGCTTTAGCCAGGATCACTACAACACCATTCTAATGACTTCTTTAGCCAGGATCACTAAAACACCATTCTAATGACTGCTTTAGCCAGGATCACTAAAACACTGCTTTAGCCAGGATCACTAAAACACCCATTCTAATGACTGCTTTAGCCAGGATCACTAAAACACCATTCTAATGACTGCTTTAGCCAGGATCACTAAAACACTGCTTTAGCCAGGATCACTAAAACACCATTCTAATGACTGCTTTAGCCAGGATCACTAAAACACTGCTTTAGCCAGGATCACTAAAACACCCATTCTAATGACTGCTTTAGCCAGGATCACTAAAACACCATTCTAATGACTGCTTTAGCCAGGATCACTAAAACACTGCTTTAGCCAGGATCACTAAAACACCATTCTAATGACTGCTTTAGCCAGGATCACTAAAACACCATTCTAATGACTGCTTTAGCCAGGATCACTAAAACATCATTCTAATGACTGCTTTAGCCAGGATCACTAAAACACCATTCTAATGACTGCTTTAGCCAGGATCACTAAAACACTGCTTTAGCCAGGATCACTAAAACACCATTCTAATGACTGCTTTAGCCAGGATCACTAAAACACTGCTTTAGCCAGGATCACTAAAACACCATTCTAATGACTGCTTTAGCCAGGATCACTAAAACACTGCTTTAGCCAGGATCACTACAACACCATTCTAATGACTGCTTTAGCCAGGATCACTAAAACACTGCTTTAGCCAGGATCACTGAAACACTGCTTTAGCCAGGATCACTACAACACCATTCTAATGACTTCTTTAGCCAGGATCACTAAAACACCATTCTAATGACTGCTTTAGCCAGGATCACTAAAACACTGCTTTAGCCAGGATCACTAAAACACCCATTCTAATGACTGCTTTAGCCAGGATCACTAAAACACCATTCTAATGACTGCTTTAGCCAGGATCACTAAAACACTGCTTTAGCCAGGATCACTAAAACACCATTCTAATGACTGCTTTAGCCAGGATCACTAAAACACTGCTTTAGCCAGGATCACTAAAACACCCATTCTAATGACTGCTTTAGCCAGGATCACTAAAACACCATTCTAATGACTGCTTTAGCCAGGATCACTAAAACACTGCTTTAGCCAGGATCACTAAAACACCATTCTAATGACTGCTTTAGCCAGGATCACTAAAACACCATTCTAATGACTGCTTTAGCCAGGATCACTAAAACACCATTCTAATGACTGCTTTAGCCAGGATCACTAAAACACTGCTTTAGCCAGGATCACTAAAACACCATTCTAATGACTGCTTTAGCCAGGATCACTAAAACACCATTCTAATGACTGCTTTAGCCAGGATCACTAAAACATCATTCTAATGACTGCTTTAGCCAGGATCACTAAAACACCATTCTAATGACTGCTTTAGCCAGGATCACTAAAACACTGCTTTAGCCAGGATCACTAAAACACCATTCTAATGACTGCTTTAGCCAGGATCACTAAAACACTGCTTTAGCCAGGATCACTAAAACACCATTCTAATGACTGCTTTAGCCAGGATCACTAAAACACTGCTTTAGCCAGGATCACTACAACACCATTCTAATGACTGCTTTAGCCAGGATCACTAAAACACTGCTTTAGCCAGGATCACTGAAACACTGCTTTAGCCAGGATCACTACAACACCATTCTAATGACTTCTTTAGCCAGGATCACTAAAACACCATTCTAATGACTGCTTTAGCCAGGATCACTAAAACACTGCTTTAGCCAGGATCACTAAAACACCTATTCTAATGACTGCTTTAGCCAGGATCACTAAAACACCATTCTAATGACTGCTTTAGCCAGGATCACTAAAACACTGCTTTAGCCAGGATCACTAAAACACCATTCTAATGACTGCTTTAGCCAGGATCACTAAAACACTGCTTTAGCCAGGATCACTAAAACACCCATTCTAATGACTGCTTTAGCCAGGATCACTAAAACACCATTCTAATGACTGCTTTAGCCAGGATCACTAAAACACTGCTTTAGCCAGGATCACTAAAACACCATTCTAATGACTGCTTTAGCCAGGATCACTAAAACACCATTCTAATGACTGCTTTAGCCAGGATCACTAAAACACCATTCTAATGACTGCTTTAGCCAGGATCACTAAAACACTGCTTTAGCCAGGATCACTAAAACACCATTCTAATGACTGCTTTAGCCAGGATCACTAAAACACCATTCTAATGACTGCTTTAGCCAGGATCACTAAAACACCATTCTAATGACTGCTTTAGCCAGGATCACTAAAACACTGCTTTAGCCAGGATCACTAAAACACCCTTCTAATGACTGCTTTAGCCAGGATCACTAAAACACCATTCTAATGACTGCTTTAGCCAGGATCACTAAAACACCATTCTAATGACTGCTTTAGCCAGGATCACTAAAACACCCTTCTAATGACTGCTTTAGCCAGGATCACTAAAACACCCTTCTAATGACTGCTTTAGCCAGGATCACTAAAACACTGCTTTAGCCAGGATCACTAAAACACCATTCTATTGACTGCTTTAGCCAGGATCACTAAAACACCATTCTAATGACTGCTTTAGCCAGGATCACTAAAACACCCTTCTAATGACTGCTTTAGCCAGGATCACTAAAACACCATTCTAATGACTGCTTTAGCCAGGATCAATACAACACCCTTCTAATGACTGCTTTAGCCAGGATCACTAAAACACCATTCTAATGACTGCTTTAGCCAGGATCACTAAAACACTGCTTTAGCCAGGATCACTAAAACACTGCTTTAGCCAGGATCACTAAAACACCAGTCGTTCACTAAAGAGGCAGGTGTTGTGCGTGTGGTGTGTGTATAAACGGAGGACAAGGTTTCAGGTTAAATGAGGTCACCTGACTGACAACATTAGTCAACAGTCACATGTCAGGAAGTGTTTCAAGTTAAACCAGGTTAACATCACCACTCAGTCAGGCATTAGTCAACAGAAAGGAGGAAGTGTGTGTGTGAGCGTGTCGGTGTGCGTGTGTAGGGTGTGTAGTGTGTAATGTTTAGGGTGTAGTGTGCAGTGTAGGGTCTCACCGAGGTCTATGAGGATGGCGTGCTGTAGGGTGTAGGGTCTCACCCAGGTCTATGAGGATGGCGTGCTGTAGGGTGTAGTGTGTAGCGTGTAGTGTGTAGGGTGTAGTGTAGGGTCTCACCCAGGTCTATGAGGATGGCGTGCTGTAGGGTGTAGTGTGTAGGGTGTAGTGTGTAGGGTGTAGTGTAGGGTCTCACCCAGGTCTATGAGGATGGCGTGCTGTAGGGTGTAGTGTGTAGGGTGTAGGGTGTAGGGTCTCACCCAGGTCTATGAGGATGGCGTGCTGTAGGGTGTAGTGTGTAGGGTGTAGTGTGTAGGGTGTAGTGTAGGGTCTCACCCAGGTCTATGAGGATGGCGTGCTGTAGGGTGTAGGGTCTCACCCAGGTCTATGAGGATGGCGTGCTGTAGGGTGTAGGGTGTAGTGTATAGTGTATAGTATAGGGTCTCACCCAGGTCTATGAGGATGGCGTGCTGTAGGGTATAGTGTGTAGGGTGTAGTGTATAGGGTGTAGTGTATAGTGTGTAGGGTCTCACCCAGGTCTATGAGGATGGCGTGCTGTAGGGTGTAGGGTGTAGTATGTAGTGTATAGTGTATAGTATAGGGTCTCACCCAGGTCTATGAGGATGGCGTGCTGTAGGGTGTAGGGTGTAGTGTGTAGTGTGTAGTGTGTAGTATAGGGTCTCACCCAGGTCTATGAGGATGGCGTGCTGTAGGGTGTAGGGTGTAGTGTGTAGTGTGTAGTGTGTAGTATAGGGTCTCACCCAGGTCTATGAGGATGGCGTGCTGTAGGGTGTAGGGTGTAGTGTGTAGTGTATAGTATAGGGTCTCACCCAGGTCTATGAGGATGGCGTGCTGTAGGGTGTAGTGTGTAGTGTATAGTGTGTAGTGTGTAGGGTATAGGGTATAGTGTGTAGTGTGTAGGGTATAGTGTGTAGTGTGTAGTGTGTAGGGTGTAGTGTGTAGTGTATAGTGTGTAGTTGTAGTGTGTAGTGTGTAGTTGTAGTGTGTAGTGTATAGTGTATAGTATAGGGTCTCACCCAGGTCTATGAGGATGGCGTGCTGTAGGGTGTAGGGTGTAGGGTGTAGTGTGTAGTGTGTAGTATAGGGTCTCACCCAGGTCTATGAGGATGGCGTGCTGTAGGGTGTAGTGTGTAGCGTGTAGTGTGTAGGGTGTAGTGTAGGGTCTCACCCAGGTCTATGAGGATGGCGTGCTGTAGGGTGTAGTGTGTAGTGTATAGTATAGGGTCTCACCCAGGTCTATGAGGATGGCGTGCTGTAGGGTGTAGTGTGTAGTGTATAGTATAGGGTCTCACCCAGGTCTATGAGGATGGCGTGCTGTAGTGTATAGTGTGTAGGGTGTAGGGTGTGGTGTGTAGACTGTAGGGTGTAGTGTGTAGACTGTAGGGTGTAGGGTGTAGTGTGTAGTGTATAGTATAGGGTCTCACCCAGGTCTATGAGGATGGTGTGCTGTAGTGTATAGGGTGTAGGGTGTAGTGTATAGTGTATAGTATAGGGTCTCACCCAGGTCTATGAGGATGGCGTGCTGTAGGGTGTAGTGTGTAGTGTGTAGTGTATAGTGTGTAGGGTGTAGGGTCTCACCCAGGTCTATGAGGATGGCGTGCTGTAGGGTGTAGGGTGTAGGGTGTAGTGTATAGTGTATAGTATAGGGTCTCACCCAGGTCTATGAGGATGGCGTGCTGTAGGGTGTAGTGTGTAGTGTGTAGTGTATAGTGTATAGTATAGGGTCTCACCCAGGTCTATGAGGATGGCGTGCTGTAGGGTGTAGTGTGTAGGGTGTAGTGTATAGTGTATAGTATAGGGTCTCACCCAGGTCTATGAGGATGGCGTGCTGTTGGGTGTAGGGTGTATTGTGTAGTGTGTAGACTGTAGGGTGTAGTGTGTAGTGTATAGTATAGGGTCTCACCCAGGTCTATGAGGATGGTGTGCTGTAGTGTATAGTGCATAGTGTGTAGTGTATAGTGTATAGTATAGGGTCTCACCCAGGTCTATGAGGATGGTGTGCTGTAGTGCATAGTGCATAGTGTGTAGTGTATAGTGTATAGTATAGGGTCTCACCCAGGTCTATGAGGATGGCGTGCTGTAGGGTGTAGGGTGTAGTGTGTAGTGTATAGTATAGGGTCTCACCCAGGTCTATGAGGATGGCGTGCTGTAGGGTGTAGGGTGTAGTGTATAGTATAGGGTCTCACCCAGGTCTATGAGGATGGTGTGCTGTAGTGTATAGTATAGGGTCTCACCCAGGTCTATGAGGATGGCGTGCTGTAGGGTGTAGGGTGTAGTGTATAGTATAGGGTCTCACCCAGGTCTATGAGGATGGTGTGCTGTAGTGCATAGTGCATAGTGTGTAGTGTATAGTGTATAGTATAGGGTCTCACCCAGGTCTATGAGGATGGCGTGCTGTAGGGTGTAGTGTGTAGTGTGTAGGGTGTAGTGTATAGTATAGGGTCTCACCCAGGTCTATGAGGATGGCGTGCTGTAGGGTGTAGGGTGTAGTGTGTAGTGTATAGTATAGGGTCTCACCCAGGTCTATGAGGATGGCGTGCTGTAGGGTGTAGTGTGTAGGGTGTAGTGTGTAGTGTGTAGTGTGTAGTATAGGGTCTCACCCAGGTCTATGAGGATGGCGTGCTGTAGGGTGTAGGGTGTAGTGTGTAGTGTATAGTATAGGGTCTCACCCAGGTCTATGAGGATGGCGTGCTGTAGGGTATAGTGTGTAGGGTGTAGTGTGTAGTGTGTAGTGTGTAGTATAGGGTCTCACCCAGGTCTATGAGGATGGCGTGCTGTAGGGTATAGTGTGTAGGGTGTAGTGTGTAGTGTGTAGTGTGTAGTATAGGGTCTCACCCAGGTCTATGAGGATGGCGTGCTGTAGGGTGTAGTGTGTAGGGTGTAGTGTGTAGGGTGTAGTGTAGGGTCTCACCCAGGTCTATGAGGATGGCGTGCTGTAGGGTGTAGGGTCTCACCCAGGTCTATGAGGATGGCGTGCTGTAGGGTGTAGGGTGTAGGGTGTAGTGTATAGTGTATAGTATAGGGTCTCACCCAGGTCTATGAGGATGGCGTGCTGTAGGGTATAGTGTGTAGGGTGTAGTGTATAGGGTGTAGGGTGTAGTGTATAGTGTGTAGGGTCTCACCCAGGTCTATGAGGATGGCGTGCTGTAGGGTGTAGGGTGTAGTATGTAGTGTATAGTGTATAGTATAGGGTCTCACCCAGGTCTATGAGGATGGCGTGCTGTAGGGTGTAGGGTGTAGTGTGTAGTGTGTAGTGTGTAGTATAGGGTCTCACCCAGGTCTATGAGGATGGCGTGCTGTAGGGTGTAGGGTGTAGTGTGTAGTGTGTAGTGTGTAGTATAGGGTCTCACCCAGGTCTATGAGGATGGCGTGCTGTAGGGTGTAGGGTGTAGTGTGTAGTGTATAGTATAGGGTCTCACCCAGGTCTATGAGGATGGCGTGCTGTAGGGTGTAGTGTGTAGTGTATAGTGTGTAGTGTGTAGGGTATAGGGTATAGTGTGTAGTGTGTAGGGTATAGTGTGTAGTGTGTAGTGTGTAGGGTGTAGTGTGTAGTGTATAGTGTGTAGTTGTAGTGTGTAGTGTGTAGTTGTAGTGTGTAGTGTATAGTGTATAGTATAGGGTCTCACCCAGGTCTATGAGGATGGCGTGCTGTAGGGTGTAGGGTGTAGGGTGTAGTGTGTAGTGTGTAGTATAGGGTCTCACCCAGGTCTATGAGGATGGCGTGCTGTAGGGTGTAGTGTGTAGCGTGTAGTGTGTAGGGTGTAGTGTAGGGTCTCACTCAGGTCTATGAGGATGGCGTGCTGTAGGGTGTAGTGTGTAGTGTATAGTATAGGGTCTCACCCAGGTCTATGAGGATGGCGTGCTGTAGGGTGTAGGGTGTAGTGTATAGTATAGGGTCTCACCCAGGTCTATGAGGATGGCGTGCTGTAGGGTGTAGGGTGTAGTGTATAGTATAGGGTCTCACCCAGGTCTATGAGGATGGTGTGCTGTAGTGCATAGTGCATAGTGTGTAGTGTATAGTGTATAGTATAGGGTCTCACCCAGGTCTATGAGGATGGTGTGCTGTAGTGTATAGTATAGGGTCTCACCCAGGTCTATGAGGATGGCGTGCTGTAGGGTGTAGGGTGTAGTGTATAGTATAGGGTCTCACCCAGGTCTATGAGGATGGTGTGCTGTAGTGCATAGTGCATAGTGTGTAGTGTATAGTGTATAGTATAGGGTCTCACCCAGGTCTATGAGGATGGCGTGCTGTAGGGTGTAGTGTGTAGTGTGTAGGGTGTAGTGTATAGTATAGGGTCTCACCCAGGTCTATGAGGATGGCGTGCTGTAGGGTGTAGGGTGTAGTGTGTAGTGTATAGTATAGGGTCTCACCCAGGTCTATGAGGATGGCGTGCTGTAGGGTGTAGTGTGTAGGGTGTAGTGTGTAGTGTGTAGTGTGTAGTATAGGGTCTCACCCAGGTCTATGAGGATGGCGTGCTGTAGGGTGTAGGGTGTAGTGTGTAGTGTATAGTATAGGGTCTCACCCAGGTCTATGAGGATGGCGTGCTGTAGGGTATAGTGTGTAGGGTGTAGTGTGTAGTGTGTAGTGTGTAGTATAGGGTCTCACCCAGGTCTATGAGGATGGCGTGCTGTAGGGTATAGTGTGTAGGGTGTAGTGTGTAGTGTGTAGTGTGTAGTATAGGGTCTCACCCAGGTCTATGAGGATGGCGTGCTGTAGGGTGTAGTGTGTAGGGTGTAGTGTGTAGGGTGTAGTGTAGGGTCTCACCCAGGTCTATGAGGATGGCGTGCTGTAGGGTGTAGGGTCTCACCCAGGTCTATGAGGATGGCGTGCTGTAGGGTGTAGGGTGTAGGGTGTAGTGTATAGTGTATAGTATAGGGTCTCACCCAGGTCTATGAGGATGGCGTGCTGTAGGGTATAGTGTGTAGGGTGTAGTGTGTAGTGTGTAGTGTGTAGTATAGGGTCTCACCCAGGTCTATGAGGATGGCGTGCTGTAGGGTATAGTGTGTAGGGTGTAGTGTGTAGTGTGTAGTGTGTAGTATAGGGTCTCACCCAGGTCTATGAGGATGGCGTGCTGTAGGGTGTAGTGTGTAGGGTGTAGTGTGTAGGGTGTAGTGTAGGGTCTCACCCAGGTCTATGAGGATGGCGTGCTGTAGGGTGTAGGGTCTCACCCAGGTCTATGAGGATGGCGTGCTGTAGGGTGTAGGGTGTAGGGTGTAGTGTATAGTGTATAGTATAGGGTCTCACCCAGGTCTATGAGGATGGCGTGCTGTAGGGTATAGTGTGTAGGGTGTAGTGTGTAGTGTGTAGTGTGTAGTATAGGGTCTCACCCAGGTCTATGAGGATGGCGTGCTGTAGGGTATAGTGTGTAGGGTGTAGTGTGTAGTGTGTAGTGTGTAGTATAGGGTCTCACCCAGGTCTATGAGGATGGCGTGCTGTAGGGTGTAGTGTGTAGGGTGTAGTGTGTAGGGTGTAGTGTAGGGTCTCACCCAGGTCTATGAGGATGGCGTGCTGTAGGGTGTAGGGTTCTCACCCAGGTCTATGAGGATGGCGTGCTGTAGGGTGTAGGGTGTAGTGTATAGTATAGGGTCTCACCCAGGTCTATGAGGATGGCGTGCTGTAGGGTGTAGTGTATAGTATAGGGTCTCACCCAGGTCTATGAGGATGGTGT
>NC_143031.1:86123411-86130911 GCF_057628025.1 Oncorhynchus mykiss | reverse complement strand
CCCCTCTCTCACTATAGAGAATAGGGGGCCATAGACAGATCAACACGATGAGAGGAGAACATGGCCCCCCTCTCTCACTATAGGGAATAGGGTGCCATAGACAGATCAACACGATGAGAGGAGAACATGGCCCCCCCTCTCTCACTATAGGGAATAGGGGGCCATAGACAGATCAACACGATGAGAGGAGAACATGGCCCCCCTCTCTCACTATAGAGAATAGGGTGCCATAGACAGATCAACACGATGAGAGGAGAACATGGCCCCCCTCTCTCACTATAGAGAATAGGGTGCCATAGACAGATCAACATGATGAGAGGAGAACATGGCCCCCCCTCTCTCACTATAGGGAATAGGGCTCTGGTCTATAGTAGTGCACTATATAGGGAATAGGGCTCTGGTCTATAGTAGTTCACTATATAGGGAATAGGGCTCTGGTCTAAAGTAGTACCACTATATAGGGAATAGGGCTCTGGTCTATAGTAGTACCACTATATAGGGAATAGGGCTCTGGTCTATAGTAGCGCACTATATAGGGAATAGGGCTCTGGTCTATAGTAGTGCACTATATAGGGAATAGGGCTCTGGTCTATAGTAGTACCACTATATAGGGAATAGGGCTCTGGTCTATAGTAGTACCACTATATAGGGAATAGGGCTCTGGTCTATAGTAGTACCACTATTTAGGGAATAGGGCTCTGGTCTATAGTAGTACCACTATATAGGGAATAGGGCTCTGGTCTATAGTAGTACCACTATATAGGGAATAGGACTCTGGTCTATAGTAGTACCACTATATAGGGAATAGGGCTCTGGTCTATAGTAGTACCACTATATAGGGAATAGGGCTCTGGTCTATAGTAGTGTACTATATAGGGAATAGGGCTCTGGTCTATAGTAGTGTACTATACAGGGAATAGGGCTCTGGTCTATAGTAGTACCACTATATAGGGAATAGGGCTCTGGTCTATAGTAGTGCACTATATAGGGAATAGGGCTCTGGTCTATAGTAGTACCACTATATAGGGAATAGGGCTCTGGTCTATAGTAGTACCACTATATAGGGAATAGGGCTCTGGTCTATAGTAGTGTACTATATAGGGAATAGGGCTCTGGTCTATAGTAGTGTACTATATAGGGAATAGGGCTCTGGTCTATAGTAGTGTACTATATAGGGAATAGGGCTCTGGTCTATAGTAGTGCACTATATAGGGAATAGGGTGCCATACTGAAAAGATAAAAGGTCTGTTTTGATCAAGAGGGGCTAAATGGTCAAAATTCAGTCGTTTTAATGTGCCCTGCCTGCCCGCCTGCCCTGCCTGCCTGCCCTGCCTGCCTGCCCTGCCCTGCCCTGCCCTGCCCTGCCTCCCTGCCTGCCCGCCAAAATACAGTAGTTTTAATGTGGCCTGCCTGCCTGCCCGCCTGCCCTGCCTGCCTGCCCTGCCTGCCTGCCCTGCCCTGCCTGCCCTGCCCTGCCCTGCCTGCCCTGCCCTGCCTGCCTGCCCTGCCCTGCCTGCCTGCCCTGCCTGCCCTGCCCTGCCTGCCTGCCCTGCCTGCCTGCCTGCCTGCCCTGCCTGCCCGCCTGCCCTGCCTGCCCTGCCTGCCTGCCTGCCCTGCCTGCCCTGCCCTGCCTCCCTGCCTGCCCGCCAAAATACAGTAGTTTTAATGTGGCCTGCCTGCCTGCCCGCCTGCCCTGCCCTGCCTGCCTGCCCTGCCCTGCCCTGCCCTGCCTGCCTGCCCTGCCCGCCAAAATACAGTAGTTTTAATGTGGCCTGCAACCGGCCGTATGTGAATTGGCATGTGTGTGTGTCTACTCTATTCCTGTGTCTCTCTCTCTGTGTCTGTGTCTCTCTCTCTGTGTCTGTGTCTCTCTCTCTGTGTCTGTGTCTCTCTCTCTGTGTCTGTGTCTCTCTCTCTGTGTCTGTGTCTCTCTCTCTCTGTGTCTGTGTCTCTCTCTCTCTGTGTCTGTGTCTCTCTCTCTGTGTCTGTGTCTCTCTCTCTGTGTCTGTGTCTCTCTCTCTCTGTGTCTGTGTCTCTCTCTCTCTGTGTCTGTCTCTCTCTCTCTCTCTGTGTCTGTGTCTCTCTCTGTGTCTGTGTCTCTCTCTCTCTGTGTCTGTGTCTCTCTCTGTGTCTGTGTCTCTCTCTCTCTGTGTCTGTGTCTCTCTCTCTCTGTGTCTGTGTCTCTCTCTCCAGTGTCTCTCTCTCTCTGTGTCTGTGTCTCTCTCTCTCTGTGTCTGTGTCTCTCTCTCTCTGTGTCTGTGTCTCTCTCTCTCTGTGTCTGTGTCTCTCTCTCTGTGTCTGTGTCTCTCTCTCTGTGTCTGTGTCTCTCTCTCTGTGTCTGTCTCTCTGCCAGGGTCTGCCACTATTAACCGCGACCCTGGATCTATTAGGGGTGAAGAGTCTTGTACAGAGAGAGGTAGGGGTCACGGCCAGGGTCTGCCACTATTAACCGCGACCCTGGATCTATCAGGGCTGGAGAGAGGAGGTAGGGGTCACGGCCAGGGTCTGCCACTATTAACCGCGACCCTGGATCTATTAGGGCTGGAGAGAGGAGGTAGGGGTCACGGCCAGGGTCTGCCACTATTAACCGCAACCCTGGATCTATTAGGGCTGGAGAGAGGAGGTAGGGGTCACGGCCAGGGTCTGCCACTATTAACCGCGACCCTGGATCTATTAGGGCTGGAGAGAGGAGGTAGGGGTCACGGCCAGGGTCTGCCACTATTAACCGCGACCCTGGATCTATTAGGGCTGGAGAGAGGAGGTAGGGGTCACGGCCAGGGTCTGCCACTATTAACCGCGACCCTGGATCTATTAGGGCTGGAGAGAGGAGGTAGGGGTCACGGCCAGGGTCTGCCACTATTAACCGCGACCCTGGATCTATTAGGGCTGGAGAGAGGAGGTAGGGGTCACGGCCAGGGTCTGCCACTATTAACCGCGACCCTGAATCTATTAGGGCTGGAGAGAGGAGGTAGGGGTCACGGCCAGGGTCTGCCACTATTAACCGCGACCCTGGATCTATTAGGGCTGGAGAGAGGAGGTAGGGGTCACGGCCAGGGTCTGCCACTATTAACCGCGACCCTGGATCTATTAGGGCTGGAGAGAGGAGGTAGGGGTCACGGCCAGGGTCTGCCACTATTAACCGCGACCCTGGATCTATTAGGGCTGGAGAGAGGAGGTAGGGGTCACGGCCAGGGTCTGCCACTATTAACCGCGACCCTGGATCTATTAGGGCTGGAGAGAGGAGGTAGGGGTCACGGCCAGGGTCTGCCACTATTAACCGCGACCCTGGATCTATTAGGGGTGAAGAGTCTTGTACAGAGAGAGGTAGGGGTCACGGCCAGGGTCTGCCACTATTAACCGCGACCCTGGATCTATTAGGGCTGGAGAGAGGAGGTAGGGGTCACGGCCAGGGTCTGCCACTATTAACCGCGACCCTGGATCTATTAGGGCTGGAGAGAGGAGGTAGGGGTCACGGCCAGGGTCTGCCACTATTAACCGCGACCCTGGATCTATTAGGGCTGGAGAGAGGAGGTAGGGGTCACGGCCAGGGTCTGCCACTATTAACCGCGACCCTGGATCTATTAGGGCTGGAGAGAGGAGGTAGGGGTCACGGCCAGGGTCTGCCACTATTAACCGCGACCCTGGATCTATTAGGGGTGAAGAGTCTTGTACAGAGAGAGGTAGGGGTCACGGCCAGGGTCTGCCACTATTAACCGCGACCCTGGATCTATCAGGGCTGGAGAGAGGAGGTAGGGGTCACGGCCAGGGTCTGCCACTATTAACCGCGACCCTGGATCTATTAGGGGTGGAGAGAGGAGGGGGGGGTCACGGCCAGGGTCTGCCACTATTAACCGCGACCCTGGATCTATTAGGGCTGGAGAGAGAGGTAGGGGTCACGGCCAGGGTCTGCCACTATTAACCGCGACCCTGGATCTATTAGGGCTGGAGAGAGGAGGTAGGGGTCACGGCCAGGGTCTGCCACTATTAACCGCGACCCTGGATCTATTAGGGGTGGAGAGAGGAGGTAGGGGTCACGGCCAGGGTCTGCCACTATTAACCGCGACCCTGGATCTATTAGGGCTGGAGAGAGGAGGTAGGGGTCACGGCCAGGGTCTGCCACTATTAACCGCGACCCTGGATCTATTAGGGCTGGAGAGAGGAGGTGGGGGTCACGGCCAGGGTCTGCCACTATTAACCGCGACCCTGGATCTATTAGGGCTGGAGAGAGGAGGTAGGGGTCACGGCCAGGGTCTGCCACTATTAACCGCGACCCTGGATCTATTAGGGGTGGAGAGAGGAGGTAGGGGTCACGGCCAGGGTCTGCCACTATTAACCGCGACCCTGGATCTATTAGGGCTGGAGAGAGGAGGTAGGGGTCACGGCCAGGGTCTGCCACTATTAACCGCGACCCTGGATCTATTAGGGCTGGAGAGAGGAGGTAGGGGTCACGGCCAGGGTCTGCCACTATTAACCGCGACCCTGGATCTATTAGGGGTGGAGAGAGGAGGTAGGGGTCACGGCCAGGGTCTGCCACTATTAACCGCGACCCTGGATCTATTAGGGCTGGAGAGAGGAGGTAGGGGTCACGGCCAGGGTCTGCCACTATTAACCGCGACCCTGGATCTATTAGGGCTGGAGAGAGGAGGTAGGGGTCACGGCCAGGGTCTGCCACTATTAACCGCGACCCTGGATCTATTAGGGCTGGAGAGAGGAGGGGTCACGACCAGGGTCTGCCACTATTAACCGCGACCCTGGATCTATTAGGGCTGGAGAGAGGAGGTAGGGGTCACGGCCAGGGTCTGCCACTATTAACCGCGACCCTGGATCTATTAGGGCTGGAGAGAGAGGTAGGGGTCACGGCCAGGGTCAGAGAGAGGTAGGGGTCACGGCCAGGGTCTGCCACTATTAACCGCGACCCTGGATCTATTAGGGCTGGAGAGAGGAGGTAGGGGTCACGGCCAGGGTCTGCCACTATTAACCGCGACCCTGGATCTATTAGGGCTGGAGAGAGGAGGTAGGGGTCACGGCCAGGGTCTGCCACTATTAACCGCGACCCTGGAATTATTAGGGCTGGAGAGAGGAGGTAGGGGTCACGGCCAGGGTCTGCCACTATTAACCGCGACCCTGGATCTATTAGGGCTGGAGAGAGGAGGTAGGGGTCACGGCCAGGGTCGGCCACTATTAACCGCGACCCTGGATCTATTAGGGCTGGAGAGAGGAGGTAGGGGTCACGGCCAGGGTCTGCCACTATTAACCGCGACCCTGGATCTATTAGGGCTGGAGAGAGGAGGTAGGGGTCACGGCCAGGGTCTGCCACTATTAACCGCGACCCTGGATCTATTAGGGCTGGAGAGAGGAGGTAGGGGTCACGGCCAGGGTCTGCCACTATTAACCGCGACCCTGGATCTATCAGGGCTGGAGAGAGGAGGTAGGGGTCACGGTCAGGGTCTGCCACTATTAACCGCGACCCTGGATCTATTAGGGCTGGAGAGAGGAGGTAGGGGTCACGGCCAGGGTCTGGATCTATTAGGGCTGGAGAGAGGAGGTAGGGGTCACGGCCAGGGTCTGGATCTATTAGGGCTGGAGAGAGGAGGTAGGGGTCACGGCCAGGGTCTGCCACTATTAACCGCGACCCTGGATCTATCAGGGCTGGAGAGAGGAGGTAGGGGTCACGGTCAGGGTCTGCCACTATTAACCGCGACCCTGGATCTATCAGGGCTGGAGAGAGGAGGTAGGGGTCACGGCCAGGGTCTGCCACTATTAACCGCGACCCTGGATCTATCAGGGCTGGAGAGAGGAGGTAGGGGTCACGGCCAGGGTCTGCCACTATTAACCGCGACCCTGGATCTATCAGGGCTGGAGAGAGGAGGTAGGGGTCACGGCCAGGGTCTGCCACTATTAACCGCGACCCTGGATCTATCAGGGCTGGAGAGAGGAGGTAGGGGTCACGGCCAGGGTCTGCCACTATTAACCGCGACCCTGGATCTATTAGGGCTGGAGAGAGGAGGTAGGGGTCACGGCCAGGGTCTGCCACTATTAACCGCGACCCTGGATCTATCAGGGCTGGAGAGAGGAGGTAGGGGTCACGGCCAGGGTCTGCCACTATTAACCGCGACCCTGGATCTATCAGGGCTGGAGAGAGGAGGTAGGGGTCACGGCCAGGGTCTGCCACTATTAACCGCGACCCTGGATCTATTAGGGCTGGAGAGAGGAGGTAGGGGTCACGGCCAGGGTCTGCCACTATTAACCGCGACCCTGGATCTATCAGGGCTGGAGAGAGGAGGTAGGGGTCACGGCCAGGGTCTGCCACTATTAACCGCGACCCTGGATCTATCAGGGCTGGAGAGAGGAGGTAGGGGTCACGGCCAGGGTCTGCCACTATTAACCGCGACCCTGGATCTATTAGGGGTGGAGAGAGGAGGTAGGGGTCACGGCCAGGGTCTGCCACTATTAACCGCGACCCTGGATCTATCAGGGCTGGAGAGAGGAGGTAGGGGTCACGGCCAGGGTCTGCCACTATTAACCGCAACCCTGGATCTATTAGGGGTGGAGAGAGGAGGTAGGGGTCACGGCCAGGGTCTGCCACTATTAACCGCGACCCTGGATCTATTAGGGCTGGAGAGAGGAGGTAGGGGTCACGGCCAGGGTCTGCCACTATTAACCGCGACCCTGGATCTATCAGGGCTGGAGAGAGGAGGTAGGGGTCACGGCCAGGGTCTGCCACTATTAACCGCGACCCTGGATCTATTAGGGCTGGAGAGAGGAGGTAGGGGTCACGGCCAGGGTCTGCCACTATTAACCGCGACCCTGGATCTATTAGGGCTGGAGAGAGGAGGTAGGGGTCACGGCCAGGGTCGGCCACTATTAACCGCGACCCTGGATCTATTAGGGCTGGAGAGAGGTAGGGGTCAGGGCCAGGGTCTGCCACTATTAACCGCGACCCTGGATCTATTAGGGGTGGAGAGAGGAGGTAGGGGTCACGGCCAGGGTCTGCCACTATTAACCGCGACCCTGGATCTATTAGGGCTGGAGAGAGGAGGTAGGGGTCACGGCCAGGGTCTGCCACTATTAACCGCGACCCTGGATCTATTAGGGCTGGAGAGAGGAGGTAGGGGTCACGGCCAGGGTCTGCCACTATTAACCGCGACCCTGGATCTATTAGGGCTGGAGAGAGGAGGTAGGGGTCACGGCCAGGGTCTGCCACTATTAACCGCGACCCTGGATCTATTAGGGCTGGAGAGAGGAGGTAGGGGTCACGGCCAGGGTCTGCCACTATTAACCGCGACCCTGGATCTATTAGGGCTGGAGAGAGGAGGTAGGGGTCACGGCCAGGGTCTGCCACTATTAACCGCGACCCTGGATCTATTAGGGCTGGAGAGAGGAGGTAGGGGTCACGGCCAGGGTCTGCCACTATTAACCGCGACCCTGGATCTATCAGGGCTGGAGAGAGGAGGTAGGGGTCACGGCCAGGGTCTGCCACTATTAACCGCGACCCTGGAT
>NC_143031.1:86110911-86118411 GCF_057628025.1 Oncorhynchus mykiss | reverse complement strand
ACCTAACCCTCCCTTCCTAAACCTAACCCTCCCTTCCTAACCCTAAACCTAACCCTCCCTTCCTAACCCTATACCTAACCCTCACTTCCTGACCCTATACATAACCCTCCCTTCCTAAACCGATACATAACCCTCCCTTCCTAACCCTCCCTTCCTAACCTTCTACCTAACCCTCCCTTCCTAAACCTAACCCTCCCTTCCTAACCCTATACCTAACCCTCCCTTCCTAAACCTAACCCTCCCTTCCTAACCCTAAACCTCCCTTCCTAACCCTATACCGAACCCTCCCTTCCTAACCCTCCCTTCCTAAACCTATACCTGACCCTCCCTTCCTAACCCTAAACATACCTTCCTAACCCTATACCTAACCCTCCCTTCCTAAACCTAACCCTGCCTTCCTAACCCTATTCCTAACCCTCACTTCCTAACCCTATACCTAACCCTCACTTCCTAACCCTCCCTTCCTAAACCTCCCTTCCTAACCCTATACCTAACCCTCCCTTCCTAACCCTCCCTTCCTAAACCTAACCCTCCCTAACCCTAAACCTAACCCTCCCTTCCTAAACCTAACCCTCCCTTCCTAACCCTATACCTAACCATCCCTTCCTAACCCTCCCTTCCTAACCCTATACTTAACCCTCCCTTCCTAACCCTATACCTGACCCTCCCTTCCTAACCCTATACCTAACCCTCCCTTCCTAACCCTATACCTAACCCTACTTTCCTAACCCTATACATAACCCTATACCTAACCCTCCCTTCCTAACCCTCCCTTCCTAACCCTTCCTTCCTAAACCTACACCTGACCCTTCCTTCCTAACCCTAAAAATACCTTCCTAACCCTATACCTAACCCTCCCTTCCTAACCCTATACCTAACCCTCCCTTCCTAACCCTATACATAAGCCTACTTTCCTAACCCTATACATAACCCTCCCTTCTTAACCCTCCCTTCCTAAACCTGAACCCTCCCTTCCTAAACCTAACCCTCCCTTCCTAAACCTAACCCTCCCTTCCTCAAACCTGAACCCTCCCTTCCTCAAACCTGAACCCTCCCTTCCTCAAACCTGAACCCTCCCTTCCTAAACCTGAACCCTCCAGTCCTAAACCTAACCCTCCCTTCCTAAACCTGAACCCCCCCTTCCTAAACCTGACCCTCCCTTCCTAAACCTAACCCCCCGTTCCTAAACCTAACCCTCCCTTCCTAAAACTATACCTAACCCTCCCTTCCTAACCCTATACCTAACCCTCCCTTCTTAACCCTCCCTTCCTAAACCTAACCCTCCCTTCCTAAACCTAACCTTCCCTTCCTAAACCTAACCCTCCCTTCCTTAAACCTGAACCCTCCCTTCCTAAACCTGAACCCTCCAGTCCTAAACCTAACCCTCCCTTCCTAAACCTGAACCCCCCCTTCCTAAACCTGACCCTCCCTTCCTAAACCTAACCCCCCGTTCCTAAACCTAACCCTCCCTTCCTAAAACTATACCTAACCTTCCCTTCCTAAACCTATACCTGACCCTCCCTTCCTAACCCTAAACATACCTTCCTAACCCTATACCTAACCCTCACTACCTAAACCTATACCTAACCCTCCCTTCCTAACCCTATACCTAACCCTCCCTTCTTAACCCTCCCTTCCTAAACCTAACCTTCCCTTCCTAAACCTAACCCTCCCTTCCTTAAACCTGAACCCTCCCTTCCTAAACCTGAACCCTCCAGTCCTAAACCTAACCCTCCCTTCCTAAACCTGAACCCCCCCTTCCTAAACCTGACCCTCCCTTCCTAAACCTAACCCCCCCTTCCTAAACCTAACCCTCCCTTCCTAAAACTATATCTAACCTTCCATTCCTAAACCTATACCTGACCCTTCCTTCCTAAACCTATACATAACCCTCCCTTCCTAACCCTAAACATACCTTCCTAACCCTATACCTAACCCTCACTTCCTAAACCTATACCTAACCCTCCCTTCCTAACCCTATACCTAACCCTCCCTTCCTAAACCTATACCTAACCCTCCCTTCCTAACCCTATACCTAACCCTCCCTTCCTAAACCTATACCTAACCCTCCCTTCCTAACCCTAAACATACCTTCCTAACCCTATACCTAACCCTCACTTCCTAAACCTATACCTAACCCTCCCTTCTTAACCCTCCCTTCCTAAACCTAACCCTCCCTTCCTAAACCTAACCTTCCCTTCCTAAACCTAACCCTCCCTTCCTTAAACCTGAACCCTCCCTTCCTAAACCTGAACCCCCCCTTCCTAAACCTGAACCCTCCCTTCCTAACCCTCCCTTTCTAAACCTGACCCTCCCTTCTTAAACCTAACCCCCCCTTCCAAAACCTAACCCTCCCTTCCTAAACCTAACCCTCCCTTCCTAAACCTTCCTTCCTTAACCTGACCCTCCCTTCCTAAACCTGACCCTCCCTTCCTAACCCTCCCTTCCTAAACCTAACCCTCCCTTCCTAAACCTACCCCCCCCCCCCTTCCTAAACCTCCCTTCCTAAACCTAACCTTCCATTAGGTTGGACCACTATGCCTAAACTAAATGAATACCCACTTCCTACAAATTCAACATTTACGGACAATTACAACTAGACAGTAGTTACAGGTAGTTACAGGTATGTTATTACAACTAGACAGTAAATACAGGTAGTTACAGGTATGGTATTACAACTAGACAGTAAATACAGGTAGTTACAGGTATGGTATTACAACTAGACAGTAAATACAGGTAGTTACAGGTATGGTATTACAACTAGACAGTAAATACAGGTAGTTACAGGTATGGTATTACAACTAGACAGTAAATACAGGTAGTTACAGGTAGTTACAGGGATGGTATTACAACTAGACAGTAAATACAGGTAGTTACAGGTATGGTATTACAACTAGACAGTAAATACAGGTAGTTACAGGTATGGTATTACAACTAGACAGTAAATACAGGTAGTTACAGGTATGGTATTACAACTAGACAGTAAATACAGGTAGTTACAGGTATGGTATTACAACTAGACAGTAAATACAGGTAGTTACAGGTAGTTACAGGGATGGTATTACAACTAGACAGTAAATACAGGTAGTTACAGGTATGGTATTACAACTAGACAGTAAATACAGGTAGTTACAGGTATGGTATTACAACTAGACAGTAAATACAGGTAGTTACAGGTATGGTATTACAACTAGACAGTAAATACAGGTAGTTACAGGTATGGTATTACAACTAGACAGTAAATACAGGTAGTTACAGGTATGGTATTACAACTAGACAGTAAATACAGGTAGTTACAGGTATGGTATTACAACTAGACAGTAAATACAGGTAGTTACAGCTAGTTACAGGGATGGTATTACAACTAGACAGTAAATACAGGTAGTTACAGGTATGGTATTACAACTAGACAGTAAATACAGGTAGTTACAGGTATGGTATTACAACTAGACAGTAAATACAGGTAGTTACAGGTATGGTATTACAACTAGACAGTAAATACAGGTAGTTACAGGTATGGTATTACAACTAGACAGTAAATACAGGTAGTTACAGGTATGGTATTACAACTAGACAGTAAATACAGGTAGTTACAGGTATGGTATTACAACTAGACAGTAAATACAGGTAGTTACAGGTATGGTATTACAACTAGACAGTAAATACAGGTAGTTACAGGTATGGTATTACAACTAGACAGTAAATACAGGTAGTTACAGGTATGGTATTACAACTAGACAGTAAATACAGGTAGTTACAGGTATGGTATTACAACTAGACAGTAGTTACAGGTAGTTACAGGTATGGTATTACAACTAGACAGTAGTTACAGGTAGTTACAGGTATGGTATTACAACTAGACAGTAAATACAGGTAGTTACAGGTATGGTATTACAACTAGACAGTAGTTACAGGTATGGCATTACAACTAGACAGTAGTTACAGGTATGGTATTACAACTAGACAGTAGTTACAGGTAGTTACAGGTATGGTATTACAACTAGACAGTAGTTACAGGTAGTTACAGGTATGGTATTACAACTAGACAGTAGTTACAGGTATGGTATTACAACTAGACAGTAGTTACAGGTATGGTATTACAACTAGACAGTAGTTACAGGTATGGTATTACAACTAGACAGTAGTTACAGGTAGTTACAGGTATGGTATTACAACTAGACAGTAGTTACAGGTAGTTACAGGTATGGTATTACAACTAGACAGTAGTTACAGGTAGTTACAGGTAGTTACAGGTAGTTACAGGTAGTTACAGGTATGGTATTACAACTAGACAGTAAATACAGGTAGTTACAGGTATGGTATTACAACTAGACAGTAGTTACAGGTAGTTACAGGTAGTTACAGGTAGTTACAGGTAGTTACAGGTATGGTATTACAACTAGACAGTAAATACAGGTAGTTACAGGTATGGTATTACAACTAGACAGTAGTTACAGGTATGGTATTACAACTAGACAGTAAATACAGGTAGTTACAGGTATGGTATTACAACTAGACAGTAGTTACAGGTAGTTACAGGTATGGTATTACAACTAGACAGTAGTTACAGGTAGTTACAGGTATGGTATTACAACTAGACAGTAAATACAGGTAGTTTACAGGTATGGTATTACAACTAGACAGTAAATACAGGTAGTTACAGGTATGGTATTACAACTAGACAGTAAATACAGGTAGTTACAGGTATGGTATTACAACTAGACAGTACATACAGGTAGTTACAGGTATGGTATTACAACTAGACAGTAAATACAGGTAGTTACAGGTATGGTATTACAACTAGACAGTAAATGCAGGTAGTTAAAGGTATGGTATTACAACTAGACAGTAGTTACAGGTATGGTATTACAACTAGACAGTAGCTACAGGTAGTTACAGGTATGTTATTACAACTAGACAGTAGTTACAGGTAGTTACAGGTATGGTATTACAACTAGACAGTAAATACAGGTAGTTACAGGTATGGTATTACAACTAGACAGTAAACACAGGTAGTTACAGGTATGGTCAGGTATTCTCTAGAATATAACAACTAGACAGTAAACACAGGTATGGTCAGGTATTCTCTAGAATATAACAACTAGACAGTAAACACAGGTATGGTCAGGTATTCTCTAGAATATAACAACTAGACAGTAAACACAGGTAGTTACAGGTATGGTCAGGTATTCTCTAGAATATAACAACTAGACAGTAAACACAGGTATGGTCAGGTATTATCTAGAATATAACAACTAGACAGTAAATACAGGTAGTTACAGGTATGGTCAGGTATTCTCTAGAATATAACAACTAGACAGTAAACACAGGTAGTTACAGGTATGGTCAGGTATTCTCTAGAATATAACAACTAAACAGTAAACACAGGTAGTTACAGGTATGGTCAGGTATTCTCTAGAATATAACAACTAGACAGTAAACACAGGTATGGTCAGGTATTCTCTAGAATATAACAACTAGACAGTAAACACAGGTAGTTACAGGTATGGTCAGGTATTCTCTAGAATATAACAACTAGACAGTAAACACAGGTATGGTCAGGTATTCTCTAGAATATAACAACTAGACAGTAAACACAGGTATGGTCAGGTATTCTCTAGAATATAACAACTAAACAGTAAATACAGGTAGTTACAGGTATGGTCAGTTATTCTCTAGAATATAACAACTAAACAGTAAACACAGGTATGGTCAGGTATTCTCTAGAATATAACAACTAGACAGTAAACACAGGTATGGTCAGGTATTCTCTAGAATATAACTAGACAGTAAACACAGGTAGTTACAGGTATGGTCAGGTATTCTCTAGAATATAACTAGACAGTAAACACAGGTAGTTACAGGTATGGTCAGTTATTCTCTAGAATATAACAACTAGACAGTAAACACAGGTATGGTCAGGTATTCTCTAGAATATAACTAGACAGTAAACACAGGTAGTTACAGGTATGGTCAGGTATTCTCTAGAATATAACAACTAGACAGTAAACACAGGTATGGTCAGGTATTATCTAGAATATAACAACTAGACAGTAAACACAGGTATGGTCAGGTATTTTCTAGAATATAACAACTAGACAGTAAACACAGGTATGGTCAGGTATTTTCTAGAATATAACAACTAGACAGTAAACACAGGTATGGTCAGGTATTCTCTAGAATATAACAACTAGACAGTAAACACAGGTATGGTCAGTTATTCTCTAGAATATAACAACTAAACAGTAAACACAGGTATGGTCAGGTATTCTCTAGAATATAACAACTAGACAGTAAATACAGGTAGTTACAGGTATGGTCAGGTATTCTCTAGAATATAACAACTAGACAGTAAACACAGGTAGTTACAGGTATGGTCAGGTATTCTCTAGAATATAACAACTAGACAGTAAACACAGGTATGGTCAGGTATTCTCTAGAATATAACAACTAGACAGTAAACACAGGTATGGTCAGGTATTCTCTAGAATATAACAACTAGACAGTAAACACAGGTATGGTCAGGTATTATCTAGAATATAACAACTAGACAGTAAACACAGGTATGGTCAGGTATTCTCTAGAATATAACAACTAGACAGTAAACACCGGTATGGTCAGGTATTATCTAGAATATAACAACTAGACAGTAAACACAGGTATGGTCAGGTATTCTCTAGAATATAACAACTAGACAGTAAACACAGGTAGTTACAGGTATGGTCAGGTATTCTCTAGAATATAACAACTAGACAGTAAACACAGGTATGGTCAGGTATTCTCTAGAATATAACAACTAGACAGTAAACACAGGTAGTTACAGGTATGGTCAGGTATTCTCTAGAATATAACAACTAGACAGTAAACACAGGTATGGTCAGGTATTCTCTAGAATATAACAACTAGACAGTAAACACAGGTATGGTCAGGTATTCTCTAGAATATAACAACTAGACAGTAAACACAGGTATGGTCAGGTATTCTCTAGAATATAACAACTAGACAGTAAACACAGGTATGGTCAGGTATTCTCTAGAATATAACAACTAGACAGTAAACACAGGTATGGTCAGGTATTCTCTAGAATATAACAACTAGACAGTAAACACAGGTATGGTCAGGTATTCTCTAGAATATAACAACTAAACAGTAAACACAGGTAGTTACAGGTATGGTCAGGTATTCTCTAGAATATAACAACTAGACAGTAAACACAGGTATGGTCAGGTATTCTCTAGAATATAACAACTAGACAGTAAACACAGGTATGGTCAGGTATTCTCTAGAATATAACAACTAAACAGTAAACACAGGTATGGTCAGGTATTCTCTAGAATATAACAACTAGACAGTAAACACAGGTATGGTCAGGTATTCTCTAGAATATAACAACTAGACAGTAAACACAGGTATGGTCAGGTATTGTCTAGAATATAACAACTAAACAGTAAACACAGGTATGGTCAGGTATTGTCTAGAATATAACAACTAGACAGTAAA
>NC_143031.1:86100911-86105911 GCF_057628025.1 Oncorhynchus mykiss | reverse complement strand
CCAGTCTCTACTGTACCAGACCGACAGTAACCCAGTCTCTACTGTACCAGACCGACAGTAACCCAGTCTCTACTGTACCAGACCAACAGTAACCCAGTCTCTACTGTACCAGACCGACAGTAACCCAGTCTCAACTGTACCAGACCGACAGTAACCCAGTCTCTACTGTACCAGACCAACAGTAACCCAGTCTCTACTGTACCAGACCAACAGTAACCCAGTCTCTACTGTACCAGACCGACAGTAACCCAGTCTCTACTGTACCAGACCAACAGTAACCCAGTCTCTACTGTACCAGACCAACAGTAACCTAGTCTCTACTGTACCAGACCAACAGTAACCCAGTCTCTACTGTACTAGACCAACAGTAACCCAGTCTCTACTGTACCAGACCGACAGTAACCCAGTCTCTACTGTACCAGACCGACAGTAACCCAGTCTCTACTGTACCAGACCGACAGTAACCCAGTCTCTAATGTACCAGACCGACAGTAACCCAGTCTCTACTGTACCAGACCAACAGTAACCCAGTCTCTACTGTACCAGACCAACAGTAACCCAGTCTCTACTGTACCAGACCAACAGTAACCCAGTCTCTACTGTACCAGACCAACAGTAACCCAGTCTCTAATGTACCAGACCGACAGTATCCCAGTAACCCAGTCTCTACTGTACCAGACCAACAGTAACCCAGTCTCTACTGTACCAGACCAACAGTAACCCAGTCTCTACTGTACCAGACCAACAGTAACCCAGTCTCTACTGTACCAGACCAACAGTAACCCAGTCTCTACTGTACCAGACCAACAGTAACCTAGTCTCTACTGTACCAGACCAACAGTAACCCAGTCTCTACTGTACCAGACCGACAGTAACCCAGTCTCTACTGTACCAGACCAACAGTAACCTAGTCTCTACTGTACCAGACCAACAGTAACCCAGTCTCTACTGTACCAGACCGACAGTAACCCAGTCTCTACTGTACCAGACCGACAGTAACCCAGTCTCTACTGTACCAGACCGACAGTAACCCAGTCTCTACTGTACCAGACCGACAGTAACCCAGTCTCTACTGTGCCAGACCGACAGTAACCCAGTCTCTACTGTACCAGACCGACAGTAACCCAGTAACCCAGTCTCTACTGTACCAGACCAACAGTAACCCAGTCTCTACTGTACCAGACCGACAGTAACCCAGTCTCTACTGTACCAGACCAACAGTAACCCAGTCTCTACTGTACCAGACCAACAGTAACCTAGTCTCTACTGTACCAGACCAACAGTAACCCAGTCTCTACTGTACCAGACCAACAGTAACCCAGTCTCTACTGTACCAGACCGACAGTAACCCAGTCTCTACTGTACCAGACCGACAGTAACCCAGTCTCTACTGTACCAGACCGACAGTAACCCAGTCTCTAATGTACCAGACCGACAGTAACCCAGTCTCTACTGTACCAGACCAACAGTAACCCAGTCTCTACTGTACCAGACCAACAGTAACCCAGTCTCTACTGTACCAGACCAACAGTAACCCAGTCTCTACTGTACCAGACCAACAGTAACCCAGTCTCTAATGTACCAGACCGACAGTATCCCAGTAACCCAGTCTCTACTGTACCAGACCAACAGTAACCCAGTCTCTACTGTACCAGACCAACAGTAACCCAGTCTCTACTGTACCAGACCAACAGTAACCCAGTCTCTACTGTACCAGACCAACAGTAACCCAGTCTCTACTGTACCAGACCAACAGTAACCTAGTCTCTACTGTACCAGACCAACAGTAACCCAGTCTCTACTGTACCAGACCGACAGTAACCCAGTCTCTACTGTACCAGACCAACAGTAACCTAGTCTCTACTGTACCAGACCAACAGTAACCCAGTCTCTACTGTACCAGACCGACAGTAACCCAGTCTCTACTGTACCAGACCGACAGTAACCCAGTCTCTACTGTACCAGACCGACAGTAACCCAGTCTCTACTGTACCAGACCGACAGTAACCCAGTCTCTACTGTGCCAGACCGACAGTAACCCAGTCTCTACTGTACCAGACCGACAGTAACCCAGTAACCCAGTCTCTACTGTACCAGACCAACAGTAACCCAGTCTCTACTGTACCAGACCGACAGTAACCTAGTCTCTACTGTACCAGACCAACAGTAACCCAGTCTCTACTGTACCAGACCAACAGTAACCCAGTCTCTACTGTACCAGACCAACAGTAACCCAGTCTCTACTGTACCAGACCGACAGTAACCCAGTCTCTACTGTACCATACCAACAATAACCCAGTCTCTACTGTACCAGACCAACAATAACCCAGTCTCTACTGTACCAGACCGACAGTAACCCAGTCTCTACTGTACCAGACCAACAGTAACCCAGTCTCTACTGTACTAGACCGACAGTAACCCAGTCTCTAATGTACCAGACCGACAGTAACCCAGTCTCTACAGTACCAGACCGACTGTAACCCAGTAACCCAGTCTCTACTGTACCAGACCAACAGTAACCCAGTCTCTACTGTACCAGACCAACAGTAACCCAGTCTCTACTGTACCAGACCAACAGTAACCCAGTCTCTACTGTACCAGACCAACAGTAACCCAGTCTCTACTGTACCAGACCAACAGTAACCCAGTCTCTACTGTACCAGACCAACAGTAACCCAGTCTCTACTGTACCAGACCAACAGTAACCTAGTCTCTACTGTACCAGACCAACAGTAACCCAGTCTCTACTGTACCAGACCGACAGTAACCCAGTCTCTACTGTACCAGACCGACAGTAACCTAGTCTCTACTGTACCAGACCAACAGTAACCCAGTCTCTACTGTACCAGACCAACAGTAACCCAGTCTCTACTGTACCAGACCGACAGTAACCCAGTCTCTACTGTACCAGACCGACAGTAACCCAGTCTCTACTGTACCAGACCGACAGTAACCCAGTCTCTACTGTGCCAGACCGACAGTAACCCAGTCTCTACTGTACCAGACCGACAGTAACCCAGTAACCCAGTCTCTACTGTACCAGACCAACAGTAACCCAGTCTCTACTGTACCAGACCGACAGTAACCTAGTCTCTACTGTACCAGACCAACAGTAACCCAGTCTCTACTGTACCAGACCAACAGTAACCCAGTCTCTACTGTACCAGACCAACAGTAACCCAGTCTCTACTGTACCAGACCGACAGTAACCCAGTCTCTACTGTACCAGACCAACAATAACCCAGTCTCTACTGTACCAGACCGACAGTAACCCAGTCTCTACTGTACCAGACCAACAGTAACCCAGTCTCTACTGTACTAGACCGACAGTAACCCAGTCTCTAATGTACCAGACCGACAGTAACCCAGTCTCTACAGTACCAGACCGACTGTAACCCAGTAACCCAGTCTCTACTGTACCAGACCAACAGTAACCCAGTCTCTACTGTACCAGACCAACAGTAACCCAGTCTCTACTGTACCAGACCAACAGTAACCCAGTCTCTACTGTACCAGACCGACAGTAACCCAGTCTCTACTGATCTTTGAATGTGTTGCCTGTTGGATTTACGTGGCTCCAAAGTCCAAGTCGAACGAAGTCCACGACTAACAGTAAGTCACAAAGCAACAGTGACATCTAGTGGCCAGGTGCTGTCATTACACCAGTCTGTGCTCTGAGGGCTCAGGACACAGCTGTTCTGTACGGTCTCTGGGACACACATGAAGTCATCAATGTCCGTTTTTTTTCACAGTGGGTCTCATGACGGACAAACACATCTGTTCTGTTGACCGTCATCTCATGACTTCCTATTGAAAAGCTATTGGCTCAAATCAGGAGTAACTAGAAGGAATCATTTAGAATCTTTATCTTGAGTCAAACCACATGCAGTAGATTCACATTCACATTCTAGAACTAGAAGGAATCATTTAGAATCTTTATCTTGAGACAAACCACATGCAGTAGATTCACATTCACATTCTAGAACTAGAAGGAATCATTTAGAATCTTTATCTTGAGACAAACCACATGCAGTAGATTCACATTCACATTCTAGAACTAGAAGGAATCATTTAGAATCTTTATCTTGAGTCAAACCACATGCAGTAGATTCACATTCACATTCTAGAACTAGAAGGAATCATTTAGAATCTTTATCTTGAGACAAACCACATGCAGTAGATTCACATTCACATTCTAGAACTAGAAGGAATCATTTAGAATCTTTATCTTGAGACAATCCACATGCAGTAGATTCACATTCACATTCTAGAACTAGAAGGAATCATTTAGAATCTTTATCTTGAGACAAACCACATGCAGTAGATTCACATTCACATTCTAGAACTAGAAGGAATCATTTAGAATCTTTATCTTGAGACAATCCACATGCAGTAGATTCACATTCACATTCTAGAACTAGAAGGAATCATTTAGAATCTTTATCTTGAGACAAACCACATGCAGTAGATTCACATTCACATTCTAGAACTAGAAGGAATCATTTAGAATCTTTATCTTGAGACAAACCACATGCAGTAGATTCACATTCACATTCTAGAACTAGAAGGAATCATTTAGAATCTTTATCTTGAAACAAACCACATGCAGTAGATTCACATTCACATTCTAGAACTAGAAGGAATCATTTAGAATCTTTATCTTGAAACAAACCACATGCAGTAGATTCACATTCACATTCTAGAACTAGAAGGAATCATTTAGAATCTTTATCTTGAGACAAACCACATGCAGTAGACGGACGACTATTGCTATGAAGAACACACATCCTTATCTGATACAAGATACAGTCACCCTCCTTACTCAAACAGGTGTGTGTGTGTGTGTGTGTACGTACCATTGCTGTCAGTGTTTTTCTGAGGGGTAGCGACACGAAGGAAGATCTGTTGTCTCCAGGAGTGTCTCCGTAGAGGACTGTCTCCTACCACACACACTGCTACCGGACTGGACAGGGCTGCTACGTCACTGAAACACACACACA
>NC_143031.1:86090911-86095911 GCF_057628025.1 Oncorhynchus mykiss | reverse complement strand
AGTGCAAATCAATCCCAGAACAACAGCAAAGGACCTTGTGAAGATGCTGGAGGAAACAGGTACAAATGTATCTATATCCACAGTAGAACGAGTCCGATATAGACATAACCTGAAAGGCCGCTCGGCAAGGAGAAGCTACTGCTCCAAAACCGCCATAAAAAAAGCCAGACTACGGTTTGCAACTGCACATGGGGACGAAGATCGTACTTTTTGGAGAAATGTCCTCTAGTAGAGTTAGATACCAGTCTAGTAGAGTTAGATACCTGTCTAGTAGAGTTAGATACCTGTCTAGTAGAGTTAAATACCTGTCTAGTAGAGTTAGATACCTGTCTAGTAGAGTTAGATACCTGTCTAGTAGAGTTAGATACCTGTCTAGTAGAGTTAGATACCTGTCTAGTAGAGTTAGATACCTGTCTAGTAGAGTTAGATACCTGTTCCGTAGAGTTAGATACCTGTCTAGTAGAGTTAGATACCTGTCTAGTAGAGTTAGATACCTGTCTAGTAGAGTTAGATACCTGTCTAGTAGAGTTAGATACCTGTCTAGTAGAGTTAGATACCTGTCTAGTAGAGTTAGATACCTGTTCCGTAGAGTTAGATACCTGTCTAGTAGAGTTAGATACCTGTTCCGTAGAGTTAGATACCTGTCTAGTAGAGTTAGATACCTGTCTAGTAGAGTTAGATACCTGTCTAGTAGAGTTAGATTCCTGTCTAGTAGAGTTAGATACCTGTCTAGTAGAGTTAGATACCTGTCTAGTAGATGTTAGATACCTGTCTAGTAGATGTTAGATACCTGTCTAGTAGAGTTAGATACCTGTCTAGTAGAGTTAGATATAGATAGATACCTGTCTAGTAGAGTTAGATACCTGTCTAGTAGAGTTAGATATAGATAGATACCTGTCTAGTAGAGTTAGATATAGATAGATACCTGTCTAGTAGAGTTAGATACCTGTCTAGTAGAGTTAGATATCTGTCTAGTAGAGTTAGATACCTGTCTAGTAGAGTTAGATATAGATAGATACCTGTCTAGTAGAGTTAGATACCTGTCTAGTAGAGTTAGATATAGATAGATACCTGTCTAGTAGAGTTAGATACCTGTCTAGTAGAGTTAGATATAGATAGATACCTGTCTAGTAGAGTTAGATATAGATAGATACCTGTCTAGTAGAGTTAGATACCTGTCTAGTAGAGTTAGATATCTGTCTAGTAGAGTTAGATACCTGTCTAGTAGAGTTAGATATAGATAGATACCTGTCTAGTAGAGTTAGATACCTGTCCAGTAGAGTTAGATATAGATAGATACCTGTCTAGTAGAGTTAGATACCTGTCTAGTAGATGTTAGATACCTGTCTAGTAGAGTTAGATACCTGTTCCGTAGAGTTAGATACCTGTCTAGTAGAGTTAGATACCTGTCTAGTAGAGTTAGATACCTGTCTAGTAGAGTTAGATACCTGTCTAGTGGAGTTAGATACCTGTCTAGTAGAGTTAAATACCTG
This sequence comes from Oncorhynchus mykiss, assembly GCF_057628025.1. Lineage (NCBI taxonomy): Eukaryota > Metazoa > Chordata > Actinopteri > Salmoniformes > Salmonidae > Oncorhynchus > Oncorhynchus mykiss. Next base: position 86,094,418 of record NC_143031.1, on the reverse strand, counting down.
TCCAGTAGAGTTAGATACCTGTCTAGTAGAGTTAGATACCTGTCTAGTGGAGTTAGATACCTGTCTAGTAGAGTTAGATACCTGTCTATTAGATGTTAGATACCTGTCTAGTAGATGTTAGATACCTGTCTAGTAGAGTTAGATACCTGTCTAGTAGAGTTAGATATAGATAGATACCTGTCTAGTAGAGTTAGATACCTGTCTAGTAGATGTTAGATAGCTGTCTAGTAGATGTTAGATACCTGTCTAGTAGAGTTAGATACCTGTCCAGTAGAGTTAGATATAGATAGATACCTGTCTAGTAGAGTTAGATACCTGTCTAGTAGATGTTAGATACCTGTCTAGTAGATGTTAGATACCTGTCTAGTAGAGTTAGATACCTGTCTAGTAGAGTTAGATATCTGTCTAGTAGAGTTAGATACCTGTCTAGTGGAGTTAGATACCTGTCTAGTGGAGTTAGATACCTGTCTAGTGGAGTTAGATACCTGTCTAGTAGAGTTAGATACCTGTCTAGTAGAGTTAGATACCTGTCTAGTAGATGTTAGATACCTGTCTAGTAGAGTTAGATACCTGTCTAGTGGAGTTAGATACCTGTCTAGTAGAGTTAAATACCTGTCCAGTAGAGTTAGATACCTGTCTAGTAGAGTTAGATACCTGTCTAGTGGAGTTAGATACCTGTCTAGTAGATGTTAGATACCTGTCTAGTAGATGTTAGATACCTGTCTAGTAGAGTTAGATACCTGTCTAGTAGATGTTAGATACCTGTCTAGTAGAGTTAGATACCTGTCTAGTAGATGTTAGATACCTGTCTAGTAGATGTTAGATACCTGTCTAGTAGAGTTAGATATCTGTCTAGTAGAGTTAGATACCTGTCTAGTAGATGTTAGATACCTGTCTAGTAGATGTTAGATACCTGTCTAGTAGAGTTAGATACCTGTCTAGTAGAGTTAGATATCTGTCTAGTGGAGTTAGATACCTGTCCAGTAGAGTTAGATATAGATAGATACCTGTCTAGTAGAGTTAGATACCTGTCTAGTAGAGTTAGATATCTGTCTAGTAGAGTTAGATACCTGTCTAGTAGAGTTAGATACCTGTCTAGTAGAGTTAGATATAGATAGATACCTGTCTAGTAGAGTTAGATATAGATAGATACCTGTCTAGTAGAGTTAGATACCTGTCTAGTAGAGTTAGATATAGATAGATACCTGTCTAGTAGAGTTAGATACCTGTCTAGTAGATGTTAGATACCTGTCTAGTAGATGTTAGATACCTGTCTAGTAGAGTTAGATACCTGTCTAGTAGAGTTAGATACCTGTCTAGTAGAGTTAGATATAGATAGATACCTGTCTAGTAGAGTTAGATACCTGTCTAGTAGATGTTAGATACCTGTCTAGTAGATGTTAGATACCTGTCTAGTAGATGTTAGATACCTGTCTAGTAGAGTTAGATATCTGTCTAGTAGAGTTAGATACCTGTCTAGTAGAGTTAGATATAGATAGATACCTGTCTAGTAGAGTTAGATACCTGTCTAGTAGAGTTAGATATAGATAGATACCTGTCTAGTAGAGTTAGATACCTGTCTAGTAGAGTTAGATATAGATAGATACCTGTCTAGTAGAGTTAGATATAGATAGATACCTGTCTAGTAGAGTTAGATACCTGTCTAGTAGAGTTAGATATCTGTCTAGTAGAGTTAGATACCTGTCTAGTAGAGTTAGATATAGATAGATACCTGTCTAGTAGAGTTAGATACCTGTCTAGTAGAGTTAGATATAGATAGATACCTGTCTAGTAGAGTTAGATACCTGTCTAGTAGATGTTAGATACCTGTCTAGTAGATGTTAGATACCTGTCTAGTAGAGTTAGATACCTGTCTAGTAGAGTTAGATACCTGTCTAGTAGAGATAGATATAGATAGATACCTGTCTAGTAGAGTTAGATACCTGTCTAGTAGAGTTAGATATAGATAGATACCTGTCTAGTAGAGTTAGATATAGATAGATACCTGTCTAGTAGAGTTAGATACCTGTCTAGTAGATGTTAGATACCTGTCTAGTAGATGTTAGATACCTGTCTAGTAGAGTTAGATACCTGTCTAGTAGAGTTAGATATAGATAGATACCTGTCTAGTAGAGTTAGATACCTGTCTAGTAGATGTTAGATACCTGTCTAGTAGATGTTAGATACCTGTCTAGTAGAGTTAGATACCTGTCTAGTAGAGTTAGATACCTGTCTAGTAGAGTTAGATACCTGTCTAGTAGAGTTAGATACCTGTCTAGTAGATGTTAGATACCTGTCTAGTAGATGTTAGATACCTGTCTAGTAGATGTTAGATACCTGTCTAGTAGATGTTAGATACCTGTCTAGTAGATGTTAGATACCTGTCTAGTAGAGTTAGATATCTGTCTAGTAGAGTTAGATACCTGTCTAGTAGAGTTAGATACCTGTTCAGTGGAGTTCAGTGTAGAGTCAGATGAACTGATGTCTCCTTCACTGTTCTCTCTCTGAGCCCTGGTTTTGCTACTTCCCTGGAGAAACAGAACACACACACACACAGATTAACACACACACACAGATTAACACACACACAGATTAACACACACACAGGTTCTCACACACACAGGTTCTCACACACACAGGTTCTCACACACGTTAAAACAGACGCGCATACACTTCCCCCTACCTTCCAGACCACTTCCCCCTACCTTCCAGACCACTTCCCCCTACCTTCCAGACCACTTCCCCCTACCTTCCAGACCACTTCCCCCTACCTTCCAGACCACTTCCCCCTACCTTCCAGATGCCCTCCAGTGACTCTGTGAGGGAGCGTTTTGCTCTGGTTTTAAACTGCTCTAATCTCTGTCTGCTACTGGACTGGACCTCTACTGGGGCTGGAGCCTCTGGTACCTAGAGAGAGAGAGAGAGAGAGATAGAAGAGAGAGATAGAAGAGAGAGAGATAGAAGAGAGAGAGATAGAAGAGAGATAGAGAGATAGGAGAGAGAGAGAGAGAGATAGGAGAGAGAGATAGGAGAGAGAGATAGGAGAGAGAGAGAGAGAGATAGGAGAGAGAGAGAGAGATAGGAGAGAGAGAGAGAGATAGGAGAGAGAGATAGGAGAGAGATAGGAGAGAGAGATAGGAGAGAGATAGGAGAGAGAGAGAGAGATAGGAGAGATAGGAGAGAGAGAGAGAGATAGGAGAGAGAGAGAGAGAGAGAGATAGGAGAGAGAGAGAGAGATAGGAGAGATAGGAGAGAGAGAGATAGGAGAGAGAGAGAGATAGGAGAGAGAGAGAGAGATAGGAGAGAGAGATAGGAGAGAGATAGGAGAGAGAGATAGGAGAGAGAGAGAGAGATAGGAGAGATAGGAGAGAGAGAGAGAGATAGGAGAGAGAGAGAGAGAGAGAGAGAGATAGGAGAGAGAGAGAGAGATAGGAGAGATAGGAGAGAGAGAGATAGGAGAAATAGGAGAGAGAGAGAAAACAAAAATATAATTACTTGACACAATTG